>NC_081772.1:30490918-30618918 GCF_963082965.1 Carassius carassius
CTAAAGAAGGTCGTAGGGCCACCAGACTTCTATGCCCATTCGAGGGGGTCCCAATGAGACACATATCCAATATTCGGCCCGATCGGACCCTCGGGAGTCGTGTCCACGAACCTGCTAGGCCGAAAACATTCACGTATATGGCAGGTGAGACTTTTTTAGAAAAGACCCAGGGGCCCGAAATTCAGATCGGTGGGTCCAGGGGCCGCCCCGAGTGAGCTGCCGAAAGCGTGGGGCCCTAAGGCGAGGGAAAAATTCGGAGCCTCCTGCACAAAATCTCTACCTCGGCCCTCTCTGACTCTTACATGATCAGAGCCTTTTGAGAGATTTCAGGGTGCCGGACAGGAATTTTTTTTCAAGGTCCTACAGCTTCCTGCTTCGGGGACATGGGAGAGGGGCCCCTGAGATGCAAGAATCTTGAATATGGGGATCCTACGACCTATAGTCTCCGAACTGTGGACGTCCCACCTTCAATCAAAACGTGTACCGGTTTGCTGGACGTGGGGTCACTGCTTTGACCGTTTGACCCCTAAAGAAGGTCGTAGGGCCACCAGACTTCTATGCCCGGTCGAGTGGGTCCCCATGAGACACGCCCGATCGGACCCTTGCGAGTCTTGTCCACGAACCCGCTAGGCCGAAAAAATTCAAGTATATGGCAGGTGGGACTTTTTTAGAAAAAATCCAGGGGCCCGAAATTCGGATCGGTGGGTCAAGGGGCCGCCCCGAGTGAGCTTCCAAAAGTGCGGGTCCCTGGGGCCCTTGCCAGTCGTGTCCACGAATCCGCTAGGCCGAACCCATTCAAGTATGTGGCAGGTGGGACTTTTTTAGAAAAGACACAGGGGCCCGAAATTCGGATCGGTGGGTCAAGGAGCCGCCAAGAGTGAGCTGCCGAAAGAGCGGGGCCCTAAGGCGAGGGGAAAATTTGGAGCCTCCTGGACAAAATCTCTCCCTCAGCCCTCTCTGACTCTTACATGATCAGAGCCTTTTGAGAGATTTCAGGGTGCCGGACGGGCATTTCTTTTCAAGGTCCTACAGCTTCGTGCTTCGGGGACATGGGAGAGGGGCCCCTGAGATGCGAGAATCTCGAATCTGGGGGCCCTACGACCCATCATCTCCGAAGGGCGTATGTCCCACCTCCAATGTAAACGCGTACCAGTTTGGTGGACAAGCGCTCCCTTTTTTGACCTTTTGACCCCTAAGGAAGGTCGTAGGGCCACCAAACTTCTCTGTCCGGTCAAGGGGGTCCCCATGAGGCAAACATACCAAATTTGGCCCGATCGGATGCCGGCGAGCCGTGTCCACGAAACCGCTAGGACAAACACATTCAGGTAAATGGGAGGTGGGATGTTTTTAAAAACGTCCTAGGGGCCCGAAATTTGGAATGGTGGCTCCTGAGGTCCCTTAAAACGTGCTGTCAGAAGCGTGAGGACCTAGCGCGATGCACTTTTTTTCCTTGGGTCATACGACTATGTGTTTTGGGGCCCTGGTTGAGGGGCCCCTGAGATGCCAGAATCTCAAATCTGGGGGCTCTACGACCTATCGTCTCCGAACTGTGGACGTCCCACAACCAATCAAAACGCGTACCGATTTGGTGGACGTGGGGTCCCTTCTGGGACCGTTTGACCCCTAAAGAAGGTCGTAGGGCCACCAGACTTCTATGCCCATTCGAGGGCGTCCCAATGAGACACATATCCAATATTCGGCCCGATCGGACACTTGGGAGTCGTGTCCACGAACCTGTTAGGCCGAAAACATTCACGTATATGGCAGGTGGGACTTTTTTAGAAAAGACCCAGGGGCCCGAAATTCGGATCGGTGGGTCCAGGGGCCGCCCCGAGTGAGCTGCTGAAAGCGTGGGGCCCTAAGGCGAGGGAAAAATTCGGAGCCTCCTGCACAAAATCTCTACCTCGGCCCTCTCTGACTCTTACATGATCAGAGCCTTTTGAGAGATTTCAGGGTGCCGGACAGGAATTTTTTTTCAAGGTCCTACAGCTTCGTGCTTCGGGGACATGGGAGAGGGGCCCCTGAGATGCAAGAATCTTGAATTTGGGGACCCTACGACCTATAGTCTCCGAACTGTGGACGTCCCATCTTCAATCAAAACGTGTACCGGTTTGCTGGACGTGGGGTCACTTCTTTGACCGTTTGACCCCTAAAGAAGGTCGTAGGGCCACCAGACTTCTATGCCCGGTCGAGTGGGTCCCCATGAGACACATATCCAAAATTCGGCCCGATCGGACCCTTGCGAGTCTTGTCCACGAACCCGCTAGGCCGAAAACATTCAAGTATATGGCAGGTGGGACTTTTTTAGAAAAAATCCAGCGGCCCGAAATTCGGATCGGTGGGTCAAGGGTCCGCCCCGAGTGAGCTTCCGAAAGTGCGGGTCCCTGGGGCCCTTGCCAGTCGTGTCCACGAATCCGCTAGGCCGAACCCATTCAAGTATGTGGCAGGTGGGACTTTTTTAGAAAAGACACAGGGGCCCGAAATTCGGATCGGTGGGTCAAGGGGCCGCCAAGAGTGAGCTGCCGAAAGAGCGGGGCCCTAAGGCGAGGGGAAAATTTGGAGCCTCCTGCACAAAATCTCTCCCTCAGCCCTCTCTGACTCTTACATGATCAGAGCCTTTTGAGAGATTTCAGGGTGCCGGATGGGAATTTTTTTTCAAGGTCCTACAGCTTCGTGCTTTGGGGACATGGGAGAGGGGCCCCTGAGATGCGAGAATCTCGAATCTCGGGGCCCTACGACCCATCGTCTCCGAAGGGCGGATGTCCCATCTCCAATGTAAACGCTTACCGGTTTGGTGGACAAGCGCTCCCTTTTTTGACCCTTTGACCCCTAAATAAGGTCATAGGGTCACCAGACTTCTATGCCCGTTCGAGGGGGCCCCCATGAGACACATATCCAAAATTCGGCCCGATCGGACCACGGCGAGCCGTGTCCACGAAACCGCTAGGCCGAACACATTCAAGTAAATATTAGGTGGGATTTTTTTAGAAACGTCCTAGGGGCCTGAAATTTGGAACGGTGGCTCCTGAGGGCCCCTAGAACGTGCTGTCAAAAGCGCGAGGACCTGCCCACCCCCCACCTCTGGGACCCTTTTGGGAAAGTTCCGTAAAAATAGTGGAAAAGTGGACAAATAGTGGTTCCGTTGGACCGGGGGTCCAGGTCGGGGGTCCTCGGGGCTCGAGGGTCGAAGGTCAGTCTTCTTTTTGTAGGCTTCAGGGGGTCACGGGGGTCCACACAGCGGACCCATATGGCGGGTGGACAAAACGCGGCGCGCTGGGATGCGAAGCCCACCCTAGAACAGCCCCGGCCATTCGTTTAATGGGAGAAAGGCCAAATAATAGGGTCCTGGGAGCGAATACCCCCAACGGCCAGCAGAACGATGGCAAAAGGACCTTTATAGGGTTCGTGGGAGGTGGGGGTGGGGGTGGGGGGGCTCTCCTGGTGGTCAACATCACCCCCTAGAGGTGTCAATACTTGGTTTACTGCGGATTCCCTACGGAAAAGGGTGGTAAGCCGACTCGTCCCATTGGCAAGTTTTCTAAAGGAGAAAATAGATCCAAATTGACAGTACAATCCCTTCGAACCATTATGCGGTATATGGCAATTTAAATGAATGCGTTTTTTTCCACGAACCCATTATGTGTACTACCTAACATTAGGCGTAGTCGTGGCCGAGAGGTTAAGGCGATGGACTTGAAATCTATTGGGGTCTCCCCGCGCAGGTTAGAACCCTGCCGACTACGGGAGGGCTTTGCAGTATTGCTTTAGCTTTCTGTGACGGTAATTGTGCCTTCTATGGTCCTTCGCTCTCTGTGCCATAACTGCTTCTAGCTTTCATCCTCGTGACACCTGCATCTCTTCTGGGCAGCTTGTTGTAAAACTGCTGCTTTATAAAAGGTGAGAAGCCAGTGCTCCACAAGAGCCCGGATAGCTCAGTCGGTAGAGCATCAGACTTTTAATCTGAGGGTCCAGGGTTCAAGTCCCTGTTTGGGCGAAGGTCTGTCTGCTTTTGGCGGAGTCACCTTGCCATCACTACGGTCCATCTCTTCTTCTGAAACTGTACTGGAGTGGTGTTCCTTCCTGCTCCAGGGTATCAGTGGACCTCCCTTGTTCGGCACACCTGATTCTGATGGTCAGCTCCTTAGGAAAGTGCGATCACAGAGTGAGTAGAATAAGACAGACCTCCGAATTGTGCAGTGCTGTCGGTCCCCAGGCCCAGCACTGAAAAACCCCATTACATAGGATGAGACATGGCAGCCTGATTTCTCCTCAGTGGGACTGCTGTTTTACCCGCTTCCAGGGCTAGCTTACAATCTCGGCTTGCTAGGTTGCAAGTAGGTCAGGCAGCAATGTAACACACAACAGGGCAGAAGGTGGTCTGCTTTATTCAAGTCCCTGTTTGGGCGAAGGTCAGTCTACTTTTTGGAGGGCTCAGCTTGCTATCACTACGGGTCCATCTCTTCTGCTGACTCTGTATTAGAGCTATGTTCCTTCCTTCTCCCGGGGATCAGTGCATCTCCCTTGTTCGGCACACACGATTCTGATGGTCAGCCCTTCAGGAAAGAGTGCTCACGGAGTGAGTAGAATAAGACATACCTCCCATTTGTGCAGTGGTGTCGGTCCCCAGGGCAAGTACTGAAAAACCCCATTACATAGGATGAGACATGGCAGCCTGGTTTCTCCTCAGTGGGACTGTTGTTTTAGCCGCTTCCAGGGCTAGCTTACAATCTCCGCTTGCTAGGTTGCAAGTAGGTCAGGCAGCAGTGTTACACACAACATAGGAGAAGGTGGTCTGCTTAATTCAAGTCTCTGTTTGGGCAAAGGTCAGTCTTCTTTTTGTAGGCCTCAGCTTGCTATCACTACGGTCCATCTCTTCTGCTGACCCTGTACTAGAGCGATGTTCCTTCCTGCTCCCGGGGATCAGTGCATCTCCCTTGTTCGGCACACCTGATTCTGATGGTCAGCCATTTAGGAAAGAGTGCTCAAAGAGTGAGTAGAATAAGACAGACTTCCCAATTGTGCAGTGCTGTCGGTCCCCAGGGCCAGTACTGAAAAACCCCATTACATAGGATGAGACATGGCAGCCTGATTTCTCCTCAGTGGGATCGCTGTTTTACCCGCTTGCAGGGCTAGCTTGCAATCTCCGCTTGCTGACTGAGCTGGGTTGGTTGCAAGTAGGTCAGGCAGCAGTGTTGGACAAAAACTGAGCAGAAATTGGTCTACTCCCGTAGTCGTGGCCGTACCTTCCAGCGATCGGACGGCTGAACACTTCCTAACACTTCCTAACAACATTTGAATATTTCCGAACAAGGTCGCAACACTTCCTAACAAAGTCAGAACGAAAGTCCGAACACATCCTAAATTAATCCGAACAGGTCCTAATGCAAATCCGAAACTTTCGAACAGATGGGGCAAAGGAGCCAATCAATTCCTACCGAGAGGAAAGAGCCAATCAGCAAGTTGACATGCCAATCTCGCCGCTGATTGGCTGAATGAGTTTCGTGATATTCCAGCTGTTTGTAACTCACTGGACATCTGCTATGCGGAGATTCAAGGTAAGCGTTATCACAATACAAATCCGTGACATCAGTGTTAACCTATTTGTTTAAACATTAATTCATGATTTGGAATAAAGATTATTCTGATCGTTCTACGTTTGCGTAGCAAGGCAAGCTAACTTAACGTGTCGCTAACTGATGCTTGTTAAGCCTTCGATTCATAACAAGTTTTTATTTTCTATATCTTTGCAATAATTTCATTTCATCATTCAGTATTCCAAGTATCCATTCCCTATGTTATTTCAGTCATGACTGAGTGATTCTTTACTGAATGTATTTAAATCTTTTACTATTCCGGGTATTCATTAAATATCTAGTTTTTTCCCCTTTCTTACTTTATATACAAACACAGTTTTTATAATTATACATCAAAAGCTATTTGCAATTTTTTGCAAGTAGGAACATATTTACTGCAGAAAACTATTAACCTGCCACATATTTCCCCACTCAACATGTCTGCTTTTGTATACTTGATGTGAGTCTTTATATATATATATATATATATATATATATATATATATATATATATATACTGTATATGTGTGTGTGTGTGTGTGTGTATGTGTGTGTATATAAATATAAAACTCCAATAAACTCCTTTCTACTATTGCTATATTAACACATATTTAACCACATTGATTTGTTCCCCATTATTGTTCAGATATGACCAAAACAGGCAAATCCTCTGCTTATTGGAACAACATCTGCCACAGGTATGCCCAGGGCACCTTCCAGTTCAGTACAGGAAAAAGGCCTGGAAGCAGAAAATGGAAGGAGGTCCTGGAGCGGATTGATGCCTGTCCCCTGCAAAGGAGGAATAAGGTGGACCTGTTTGGCAGGCACATAGTGTGCACTTGTGGGTTCCATAAGGTAGGTATATGATATAATATATCAAAGGCATGATAAGTCCCTGTATCATGTAATACACTATTTTATGCACCAACCCCTGATATATTCTCAGAATATATTCTCAGTACAGTTCTGCAGAGTAATTGGTGTAATTATTTAACATGAATAGTAAGACCTTCTTTTGTTCCTAATATTAATTTTCTCCCAGTCAACAGATAAGGTCTTGATTGATTCAGGGCCTAAGGTAAAGGCAGGTGGCAGCTCAGAGGAGACCGGGACATCACAGGAAGTACATGGGGTGAAATGTTCTCTGTGTAGTGTGGTTGTGGAGGCAGAGAAGTTCTCCGAGCACCTCTCTGACCACCACGTTGAAGAGAGGTGTGACAGCTGTGGGGTCAGGGTCCAGGGTGCCGTCGGACTCCTCCAACACATTGAGTCGAGCCATTATGAGGCTCTATTGGCTCCACGTGTCAGCCCTTCAAAAAATCCCACACCATCTCATTGCCCCTCACCATCTCCATGGCTGCCTCCACCTCCACAGCACTTGCCGTCTCCAATGCCAGTACCAGTGTCTCCATCCCCAGGGCCCACTCCATTCCCACACCACTCTCCAGCTCCAAAGCCCTTACCACCACCTCCACGGTGCTCTCCATCTATACAGCCCTCTCCATCCTCACATCCAGTACCCTCACTGCAGCTTACACCATCTCTGCCTCAGGCTATTACTGACTGGGAGAGCTTTCTTCCCAGTCAGTTCAAGAGAGTCCTCCAGCCAGCAGATTGGGTGTGGATTGCCAAGTGCCTCTATGAGCCCACAGGGCAGCTGAGGCAGAAGATCCAGGTGAACTGGTTTTATCCACCGATGCAGCCCAAGCCATGTCCTCCTGAGCCCGGGTGGTACTTCCGACAGAGGATGTTCTTGTGGGCACCAATGAGGATGTGGGGCATTCCTCTTAAATGCCCACAGTGTGGCCGGAAGATGCACCATTCAGGAATTTACCCGAAGGTCAGGGAGGTGATTGACATGGATAGCCGCTATTACCTTGTGGGTGGGGACTATCCACGCTGCAGTGCATGCAAGTTGCCAGTATGCCCATGGAGCCAGGACATCCTTTCACAACTGGATGTGGCACACAGGACCATGTTTCCAGCGGTGCTGACCACTCAGCTAGCCCTGGACAAGAAATGTGTGACTTTCCTCAGGCCAAGGACCAGTGGTAACAGTTCCTCCTACTTCCAGTCTGCAGTAGAGGAAGCCCACATTGAGGAGTGGGCACGACGCACCATCCAGTACCTCTCTGATTGTGAGCATCATTTAAGAAAAGTTACCCTGGTCCAATCTGCAACGGCACCTGCCTTTTCTGCACCCGCACCCTTCAGGCCACTTCCACTCGCCCAGTGGTTTGAGACTGTCCACTCCAACGATATCCTCAGCCATGTGTACGAGATGAAGGGGGTGATTACCTCCACCTATGGCTGAATCCTGAAGATGGATTCTACAAAGAAGGTACAATACATGAAGGTTTCAGCATGGGGTTTATTTTCAGCCAGAAAGAATTTCAACATGATGAAAAATGTTGTGTTATATACATTTGTGTTATATATATATTATAATGTACCATAACAAATCAAAGAAAATGTTCAACCCGAATTCCGGAAAAGTCGGGACGTTTTTTTAAATTTGAATAAAATGAAAACTAAAAGACTTTCAAATCACATGAGCCAATATTTTATTCACAATAGAACATAGATAACATAGCAAATGTTTAAACTGAGAAAGTTTACAATTTTATGCACAAAATGAGCTCATTTCTATTTTGATTTCTGCTACAGGTCTCAAAATAGTTGGGACGGGGCATGTTTACCATGGTGTAGCATCTCCTTTTCTTTTCAAAACAGTTTGAAGACATCTGGGCATTGAGGCTATGAGTTGCTGGAGTTTTGCTGTTGGAATTTGGTCCCATTCTTGCCTTATATAGATTTCCAGCTGCTGAAGAGTTCGTGGTCGTCTTTGACGCATTTTTCGTTTAATGATGCGCCAAATGTTCTCTATAGGTGAAAGATCTGGACTGCAGGCAGGCCAGGTTAGCACCCGGACTCTTCTACGACGAAGCCATGCTGTTGTTATAGCTGCAGTATGTGGTTTTGCATTGTCCTGCTGAAATAAACAAGGCCTTCCCTGAAATAGACGTTGTTTGGAGGGAAGCATATGTTGCTCTAAAACCTTTATATACCTTTCAGCATTCACAGAGCCTTCCAAAACATGCAAGCTGCCCATACCGTATGCACTTATGCACCCCCATACCATCAGAGATGCTGGCTTTTGAACTGAACGCTGATAACATGCTGGAAGGTCTCCCTCCTCTTTAGCCCGGAGGACACGGCGTCCGTGATTTCCAACAAGAATGTCAAATTTGGACTCGTCTGACCATAAAACACTATTCCACTTTGAAATAGTCCATTTTAAATGAGCCTTGGCCCACAGGACACGACGGCGCTTCTGGACCATGTTCACATATGGCTTCCTTTTTGCATGATAGAGCTTTAGTTGGCATCTGCTGATGGCACGGCGGATTGTGTTTACCGACAGTGGTTTCTGAAAGTATTTCTGGGCCCATTTAGTAATGTCATTGACACAATCATGCCGATGAGTGATGCAGTGTCGTCTGAGAGCCCGAAGACCACGGGCATCCAATAAAGGTCTCCGGCCTTGTCCCCTACGCACAGAGATTTCTCCAGTTTCTCTGAATCTTTTGATGATGTTATGCAGTGTAGATGATGAGATTTGCAAAGTCGTTGAGGAACATTGTTTATAAAGTTTTCCACAATTTTTTTACGCAGTCTTTCACAGATTGGAGAGCCTCTGCCCATCTTTACTTCTGAGAGACTCTGCTTCTCTAAGACAAAGCTTTTATAGCTAATCATGTTACAGACCTGATATCAATTAACTTAATTAATCACTAGATGTTCTCCCAGCTGAATCTTTTCAAAACTGCTTGCTTTTTTAGCCATTTGTTGACCCCGTGCCAACTTTTTTGAGACCTGTAGCAGGCATTAAATTTTAAATTAGCTAATTAAGTGGATAAAAGTGTAAAATTTCTCAGTTTAAACATTTGCTACGTTATCTATGTTCTATTGTGAATAAAATATTGGCTCATGTGATTTGAAATTCCTTTAGTTTTCATTTTATTAAAATTTAAAAAACGTCCCAACTTTTCCGGAATTCGGGTTGTATAATTAAGCTTGTCAGAATGTCTTTATTTTTCCTTCTTTTTGTTTTTCAGATCACCAAAAAGCTGGCTGGTGGCATTGGGGACACGGCTGCATGGATGACCAACATTGGCAATGAGCTCGGCCAGGTTCTGAACAGTGTTCTGACAACAGCTGAAGGCGCAGGACTGGAGGAGCTGTGCCAGGGCGTCGTCAAACGCTACCAGAATGCTGGCGAGCCAGAGCCTGAGGTCATCTATGTTGACCGGGATTGCTGCAGTCAGTCAGGTGAGATTTTCAAATTACTACTTTATCAAATGTGCACTGCAATATATTTTATAAAAGTTAATAGTGGTGTAAAAAAGTTCCCCTTTCCCTATTGGTGATGGTAATTAATTAGTATTATTTTTACAGCCAGTGTATTAAAAATTGTAATAAATTATATTGACTGAAAAGTATGTTTGAAATTAAATCAAATGCATGTTTTTTATTTTTTCTCCTCCACAGGTGCATCTTCAGTGTTAAAACTTTTTCGGCCATGGAAGTCTATTGTAAGGCTAGATATCTGCCATTTTATGAGAAGATTCAACTGTGGCCTTACTTCAGAGCACCACCCTGTCTATGGTACCTTTTGTTCAAAACTTTCCTCCTGTATCTTTGAGTGGGATCAGGAGGATGTGAAAGAACTTAAGGCTGCCAAGAGAGGGGAGTGGAAGTGCAGCCATGGTGGAAAGGCTCCCACTGAGGCTCAGCTCATGGCCAGCATCAGCCCAGGTGAACTCGCGAAGCACTGTAGGCGGCGGACACGCAGGGCTGAGGAGATCCGGGCCATGATTTCAGGGCTGCTGGAATCAGTGTGGGAGCTAACTGACACTACAGGGTTTCGCCTGGTTAACCCTGACAGCATGCACCATGTCTGGGAGATGCAACAAAAACACCTCGAGTGCATCCAGGACCCTCCACATGTAGAGTTGTACACAAAGACGGGGACACTCCAGAAGGGTGGCAAAGTCCTAAACGTGCTTAGGTGCGGCAGGGGGTCATCCTCGCTGGAGAGTTTTCACCGCCACCAGTGTGCCTTCATTCCTGGTAAATTCTGAATATTAAATTGCAGTATGTTTTGTAGATTTTTACGTTGAAAAGATCGCTACTGTGTCAACAACAGAACCCTGGGTGCTACCTGGATTTGGCTTGTTTTCATGGAATTTACTATCAGTCTCATTATTATGTGTTACTGTTCTATAACTGTGTCATTAAATTTGTATGTCCTCAGTTTAAAATAATTGCTGATTGAATCTGTGCATTTTCATTCTTAGGATGGAGATGCAATGCCATGCACACACAAATGTACATGTTAGAGGGGGCCTCGAGGTGAAACATGAGCCGGGCAAAAGAAGCTGTATCTGTGGTGGGGGCCTCAAGCCTAAGGACATTTGATGTCTGCACAATGTCTCATTTAAACAGCAAGAGCCAACGGGTCCTTGGTCGGGCTTTGATGCCAGAATTTACCCCTCCAGGAAAACCCACTGGTAAGATATCTCACAGGAAAATGCTGAGCATTGGAGTATTTCTCTCTCTCCTGTGTTTGTTTGTTTGTGTGTGTGTGTGTGAGTGTGTGTGTCCTCTCCCCATTAACAATGTGGTACAAATTATTGCAGGGGAGCGCATTGCAGTGGAGTACTTGTTGGCCCAGTCCAATAGAGGCGACCAGTTGATTGCATACCACAATGACATGCCTGAAGTCCCCCCAGAGGAGCCCGAAGAGGATAGTGAAATTGACACGACTGTGTGCCATG
This sequence comes from Carassius carassius, assembly GCF_963082965.1. Taxonomy (NCBI): domain Eukaryota; kingdom Metazoa; phylum Chordata; class Actinopteri; order Cypriniformes; family Cyprinidae; genus Carassius; species Carassius carassius. The sequence continues at coordinate 30,502,332 of NC_081772.1, forward strand.
CAGCTGACCTTAGGGCTGATGACTCTCCAGTAGCTGTCGTGTAGGCCCAGGTGACAAGTCAGGTGGGTGACACTGAACCCAAATCCCCAGATGAGGAGGTCACTGAGAAAGAGGAGGATGACACTGCAAGTCCTAGCACATCAAGCCAGGTAATATTGCTATCCTGTACTATTTTTTACTTTTAAAAAAAAATTATCTGCTACAGTGCAAAACGCCTATTGTCAACAATGTGTAAAGTTAAAATATATGCATGTACAATGCAAAATAATTATTACAACACCGTATATATTTATTGGACTGTGTTTGGCATTTTTCTCAATTTCCAGAGTACACAGTGTGATTCCAGAGGTGTCTTGGGCTGGGAGGCAGTTGATGCCCTGGCAGCCTACTTGGTTGGCCTAAACCGAACGATCACTGCCTTGTCATCACAAGAGGAGGCCAACATAGTCCAGCTGTACATGGCTCTGCATGCCAAGGACAAGGTACCATCAAAATATAGCCAGAGGGTTAAGAAGAAGGCTTTGACAGGACCTTGGAGAGCATCCAGGAAGCAGAGTGGCTCTGCTCCAGGACAGCAGGCAGCAGAGAGGTAATTTGACTTTTTGGATCGTCACTAGTTTATAACCCAGTATACAGTTCAGATTATATCATCTTTCTTTTCCATAGATTGTTCATGACTCATGGGCAGGCAGCTCAGGACCCTGAAGTCCACAGGGTCTGTGAATGTGTTTGCCTAAGGCTTTTGAAAGAGTTTCAGCAAGCACGGAACAGGCCCAGGGACACACAAGGAAAAACTCTGCCAATTCCACAATCCATTGTGGTGGTATACAGCCACTTAAAACAGCTGATGGAGAACAGCAGAGAGGTTCTAGGACAGACTAACCTAGTTCTGGTCCCGATAAACACCACTACTGTCTCCTCGTGGTGAGTCTTGTTTTATGCGATACTTTTGCACAATCACAGTAGTATATCAAGATTGTACTTATAAAACCTTCTTGTACATGCTTTTAAAAATGATGCTACAGGAAGTAAAGACAATGGGCTTTTATTCACTTAAATTGCTAATTTAAGATGAAGAATGTTTCTCTTGCAGGCTACTAAAAAGACAGAAACGTGTAGACAGAGACATGCTTCTGCAGGGTACTGCACTGCCCAAACAAGTATATTTGGCAAAGGAGGCTCTTCCTGAAGTGCGCGAACTTCCAGCTGTTCCTGCACAGCATGGGCATGAGGCCATGGTATTTCAGGATTCAGCAAATCAGGAGGGAGAGGCCTTCATTCGTAAGCGTATCTCCAACAGGTGCCCAATGCCCACCCCTCCTCCTCGATCTTACTCTGCATTTCCCATATACCCACCAGCACCACACTTTGCATTCCCCCCTGGGTCCTACCCACCCTTTCCCAGCTACCAACCAGGTCTACCACTGCCTCATTCTACCCAATTCCATCCCCCTCTCCAATTCCAGCCACCTTCCCAATTCCAGCCCCCTCCCCAATTCCAGCCACCTTCCCAATTCCAGCCACCTCCCCAATTCCAGCTGCCTCCCCAATTCCAGCCCCCTCCCCAATTCCAGCAGCCTAATACCTTGCCATCACAAACTTGTCCCTCTACTCAGTCCAGGCAGCGCACATGGAGAAGGCAGAAAGCTGCCCAAGAGGATGAGGAGCGAGTGGCTAGAGGTGAACCACCACGGAAACGACTAGCAAAGGATATATATCACTATATCTGCAAGCAGTGTGGGCTGGCAAAAAATAAGACAACTGGCCACACTCAGCTGAAGGGCCGGTGGTATTGTCCAGCCTCAGGCCTCTCTGTTGCACAGTGGAGAGAGAATGTACAGGGAGTTCTTTGATTTTTTTTTCATTGGTGTATATAGTAATGTATATAGTTAGGTTTTTATACAGTTGCATATGTTGTGCTGTGTGTGTGTTGTGCTGTGAACATTTTGTTTTTAGTTGCTGTTTCCAGTGTTTAATTTACAGTGTTTGTAAAAAAAAAAGAAAGACACAACTCTTGTGGTGTAATAGTAACACATCCACCCTTTGGGTGAAAGATTCCAGGTGCAAGTCCTGGCAAGAGTTTGTGGTGTGTTTGTCAGATTATTATTATTATTATTAATTTTTTTATTAAAAATATAGTCAAAAACCAATCAAAAACTTTACTTAAATCCTTTGTGAGTGTTCATGAAGTTTGATGGATAATTTTTTTTTCTTTTTCTTGCTTTCCCTCCTTTCTCCTTCTCTTTTCCCTTTCTTTCCCCCTTGTAGCAGTCCCTTTTGCCCTGTTTTTGGCCGAGTGGTTAAGGCGATGGACTAGAAATCCATTGGGGTCTCCCTGCGTAGGTTCGAATCCTGCTGACTACGCTGTTTGCTGAAGGCCATGAGGCAAAGCATCCATGCATTTTTCACGGTCTTCGCACTTATTTGCGAAATGTCCAGTCCCTCTTCGATGGACAAACACGGCGCTGCTGCTTCTTGTATCTGGGCTCCAGGGGTTGTCTTGGGTTAGCCAGTGGCACGTCGTGATCGTATAATGGTTAGTACTCTGTGTTGTGGCCGCAGCAACCCCGGTTCGAATCTGGGTCACGCCAACCCTTTGCCGTTGAGTATACGGGAAGGTTGAAAATTTTTTACCACCTCATCTTTCTGCGTGATTTTGTTTCTGAAGCTTGGCCTGTGCAGGGCGCCACCAGACAAGGGGGCTTGCTTTCTAACATTAGGCGTAGTCATGGCCGACTACAAGAGGAGGGCAAGCCAGAGTGGAAAAAAACAATGAGATACTTTTTAAAAAAATGTGGGGATTTTAACATGGAGGATGGAATTTTATGGATGAAAACGAAGAATTGGATGACAGAACGCTTACCAGAGTATTATAGAGAAGTTTTTAGTGCTTGGGGAAAATTTTTAGATAAAGTTGAATATGATCCACATGGGAGAGAAACCATTTTAAATCAACCTCTGTTCTTAAACAAAAACATTTTAAAACAAGACAAAGGGATTTTTTTTAAAGAAATGGATGGAAGTGGGGATAACAAGAGTGAGAGACATTTTGTATGAATTTAAAGAAGGGTTTTTAACGACACAATTTATTGTAGATGCAATGGAGGAGGCAAAAGAGGATTACAGTGAACAAGAAATAAAAAGTAAATATGAAATCATTAAAAGTGCAATACCCAAAGAGTGGATTAAAAGAATAGAAAGTATGGAAGGAGAGCCAAAACAGAAATGTATTTATGTGAAATTAGGGGAAAAACTGTATGATTTTAAGGTATGTACTCTGAAAATGATTTATTGTTCTTTTAGAGATGGTGTTTTTAAAGAGCCTATTGCAAATGGATACTGGATGCAGAAATTCAAATATTTAAAAAAAGAGTGTATATGGAGAAACATGACAGGGAAGTGTGTGGAAACTAAATTGGGATGTTTGGAGTATTTTATAAGGCATAAAGTGGTTTTTACTGAGGTTATTTTAAATAAAATAGGAAGGGAAGAAAATGCTCTGTGTAAAGTGTGCCAGGAAAAGGAAGAGGGGATTTTACATATGTTTTTATATTGTAGAGAACTGGAGGAATTTTTAAGAAAATGTAAATGTTTAATTAAAGATGTGACTGAAGACTGGGATGAAAATGGAATGGAATGGAACAGAGTGGTGATGTTTGGTTGGAAAAAAAAGTGTCAAAACAAAAATTTTATTAATCTGTGTGTAATGCTAATGAAAAGTGCAATATGGGAGAGTAAGAACTGTGGCTAAAAAGGAAATCATTGTGTTGGATGTTTGGACTGTGTTTAAAAGGAAAACCGAATTATATATTGAAAGACTGTATGTGTATTTTAAAGGTGTAAATATGTTGGATTATTTTTATGATGTTTTTACCCCAAAAGTTTATTGTGTTTTAAATGATTTAATGTGGAAGCTACCAGGAAGTGAAGGAGATTTTTAAATTATCTATGTAAAGGAAAGATGTGTAATGTAGAGATGTGTATAGAAGAAATTTTGTATTTTCTATTGCTTGTGTTTAATCTATTGTATTTTATTGATTGAAATTTCTTCAATAAAAAAAAAAAAAAAAAAAAAAAAAAAAGGTTAAGGCGATGGACTTGAAATCCATCGGGGTCTCCCCGCGCAGGTTCGAACCCTGCCGTCTACGGGAGGGCTTTGCAGTATTGCTTTAGCTTTCTGTGACGATTATTGTGCCTTCTATGGTCCTTCGCTCTCTGTGCCATAACTGCTTCTAGCTTTCATCCTCGTGACACCTGCGTCTCTTCTGGGCAGCTTGTTGTAAAACTGCTGCTTTATAAAAGGTGAGAAGCCAGTGCTCCACAAGAGCCTGGATCGCTCAGTCGGTAGAGCATCAGACTATTAATCTGAGGGTCCAGGGTTCAAGTCCCTGTTTGGGCGAAGTTCTGTCTGCTTTTGGCGGAGTCACCTTGCTATCACTACGGTCCATCTCTTCTTCTGAATCTGTACTGGAGCGGTGTTCCTTCCTGCTCCAGGGTATCAGTGCACCTCCCTTGTTCGGCACACCTGATTCTGATGGTCAGCTCGTTAGGAAAGCGCGCTCACAGAGTGAGTAGAATAAGACAGACCTCCGAATATTGCAGTGCTGTCGGTCCCCAGGCCCAGCACTGAAAAACCCCATTACATAGGATGAGACATGGCAGCCTGATTTCTCCTCAGTGGGACTGCTGTTTTACCCGCTTCCAGGGCTAGCTTACAATCTTGGCTTGCTAGGTTGCAAGTAGGTCAGGCAGCAATGTGACACACAACAGGGCAGAAGGTGGTCTGCTTAATTCAAGTCCCTGTTTGGGCGAAGGTCAGTCTACTTTTTGGAGGGCTCAGCTTGCTATCACTACGGTCCATCTCTTCTGCTGACTCTGTATTAGAGCGATGTTCCTTCCTTCTTCCGGGGATCAGTGCATCTCCCTTGTTCGGCACACATGATTCTGATGGTCAGCCCTTTAGGAAAGAGTGCTCACAGAGTGAGTAGAATAAGACAGACCTCCCATTTGTGCAGTGCTGTAGGTCCTTGGGGCCAGTACTGAAAAACCCCATTACATAGGATGAGACATGGCAGCCTGATTTCTCCTCAGTGGGACTGTTGTTTTAGCCGCTTCCAGGGCTAGCTTACAATCTCCGCTTGCTAGGTTGCAAGTAGGTCAGGCAGCAATGTTACACACAACATAGGAGAAGGTGGTCTGCTTAATTCAAGTCCCTGTTTGGGCGAAGGTACGTCTTTTTTGGTAGGCCTCAGCTTGCTATCACTACGGTCCATCTCTTCTGCTGACTCTGTACTAGAGCGATGTTCCTTCCTGCTCCCGGGGATCAGTGCATCTCCCTTGTTCGGCATACCTGATTCTGATGGTCAGCCCTTTAGGAAAGAGTGCTCAAAGAGTGAGTAGAAAACGACAGACTTCCCAATTGTGCAGTGCTGTCGGTCCCCAGGGCCAGTACTGAAAAACCCCATTACATAGGATGAGACATGGCAGCCTGATTTCTCCTCAGTGGGATCGCTGTTTTACCCGCTTGCAGGGCTAGTTTGCAATCTCCGCTTGCTGACTGAGCTGGGTTGGTTGCAAGTAGGTCAGGCAGCAGTGTTGGACATAAACTGAGCAGAAATTTGTTTACTCTTGTAGTCGTGGCCGAGTGGTTAAGGCGATGGACTAGAAATCCATTGGGGTCTCCCCGCGCAGGTTTGAATCCTGCCGACTACGCTGTTTGCTGAAGGCCATGAGGCAAAGCATCCATGCATTTTTCACGGTCCTCGCACTTATTTGTGAAATGTCCAGTCCCTCTTCGATGGACAAAAACGCCGCTGCTGCTTCTTGTATCCGGGCTCCAGGGGTTGTCTTGGGTGAGCCAGTGGCACGCCGTGATCGTATAGTGGTTAGTACTCTGCGTTGTGGCTGCAGCAACCCCGGTTTGAATCCGGGTCACGGCAACCCTTTGCCGTTGAGTATACGGGAAGGTTGAAAAGTGTTTACCACCTCATCTTTCTGCTTGATTTTGTTTCTGAAGCTTGGCCTGTGCAGGGCGCCACCAGACAAGGGGGCTTGCTTTCTAACATTAGGTGTAGTCGTGGCCGAGAGGTTAAGGCGATGGACTTGAAATCTATTGGGGTCTCCCCGCGCAGATTCGAACCCTGTTGACTACGGGAGGGCTTTGCAGTATTGCGTTAGCTTTCTGTGACGGTAATTGTGCCTTCTATGGTCCTTCGCTCTCTGTGCCATAACTGCTTCTAGCTTTCATCCTCGTGACACCTGCGTCTCTTCTGGGCAGCTTGTTGTAAAACTGCTGCTTTATAAAAGGTGAGAAGCCAGTGCTCCACAAGAGCTCGGATAGCTCAGTCGGTAAAGCATCAGACTTTTAATCTGAGAGTCCAGGGTTCAAGTCCCTGTTCAGGCGAAGGTCTGTCTGCTTTTGGCGGAGTCACCTTGCTATCACTACGGTCCATCTCTTCTTCTGAATCTGTACTGGAGCGGTGTTCCTTCCTGCTCCAGGGTATCAGTTCACCTCCCTTGTTCGGCACACATGATTCTGATGGTCAGCCCTTTAGGAAAGAGTGCTCACGGAGTGAGTAGAATAAGACAGACCTCCCATTTGTGCAGTGCTGTCGGTCCCCAGGGCCAGTACTGAAAAACCCCATTACATAGAATGAGACATGGCAGCCTGATTTCTCCTCAGTGGGACTGCTGTTTTAGCCGCTTCCAGGGCTAGCTTACAATCTCCGCTTGCTAGGTTCCAAGTAGGTCAGGCAGCAGTGTTACACACAACATGGCAGAAGGTGGTCTGCTTAATTCAAGTCCCTGTTCAGGCGAAGGTCTGTCTGCTTTTGGCGGAGTCACCTTGCTATCACTACGGTCCATCTCTTCTGCTGAATCTGTACTGGAGCGGTGTTCTTTCCCGATCCAAGGGATCAGTGCACCTCCCTTGTTCGGCACACCTGATTCTGTTGGTCAGCTCATTAGGAAAGCGCGCTCACAGAGTGAGTAGAATAAGGCAGGCATCCGAATTGTGCAGTGCTGTCGGTCCCTCGGCCCAGCACTGAAAAACCCCATTACATAGGATGAGACATGGCAGCTTGATTTCTCATCATTGGGACTGCTGTTTTACCCGCTTCCAGGGCTAGCTTGCAATCTCAGCTTGCTGACAGAGCTGGGTTGGTTGCAAGTAGGTCAGGCAGCAGTGTTGGACACAAACTGAGCAGAAATTGGTCTACTCCTGTAGTCGTGGACGAGTGGTTAAGGAAATGCACTAGAAATCAATTGGGGTCTCCCCGCGCAGGTTCGAATCCTGCCGACTACGCTGTTTGCTGAAGGCCATGAGGCAAAGCGTCCATTCATTTTTCACAGTCCTCGCACTTATTTGCGAAATGTCCAGTCCCTCTTCGACGGACAAACACGCCGCTGCTGCTTCTTGTATTCGGGCTCCAGGGGTTGTCTTAGGTGAGCCAGTGGCACGCAGTGATAGTATATTGGTTAGTACTTCTGCGTTGTGGCCGCAGCAACCCTGGTTCAAATCTGGGTCAAGGCAACCCTTTGCCGTTGAGTAAACGGGAAGGTTGAAATTTTTTTACGACCTCATCTTTCTGCTTGATTTTGTTTCTGAAGCTTGGCCTGTGCAGGGCGACACCAGACAAGGGGGCTTGCTTTCTAACATTAGGCGTAGTCGTGGCCGAGAGGTTAAGGTGATGGACTCCGAATCCATTGGGGTCTCCCTGCACAGGTTCGAATCCTGCCGACTGCGCTGTTTGCTGAAGGCCATGAGGCAAAGCGTTTATGCATTTTTCAAGGTCCTCGCACTGATTTGCGAAATGTCCAGTCCCTCTTCGACGGACAAACACACCGCTGCCGCTTCTTGTATCCGGGCTCCAGGGGCAGTCTTGGGTGAGCCAGTGGCACGCCGTGATTGTATAGTGGTTAGTACTCTGTGTTGTGGCTGCAGCAGCCCAGGTTTGATTCCGGGTCACGGCAACCCTTTGCTGTTGAGTATATGGGAAGGTTGAAAAATTTTTACCACCTCATCTTTCTGCTTGATTTTGTTTCTGAAGTTTGGCCTGTGCAGGGCGTCCACCAGACAAGGGGGCTTGCTTTCTAACATCAGGTGTAGTCATGGCCGAGAGGTTAAGGCGATGGACTTGAAGTCCATTGGGGTCTCCCAACGCAGGTTCGAACCCTGCCGACTACGGGAGGGCTTAGCAGTATTGCTTTAGCTTTCTGTGACGGTAATTGTGCCTTCTATGGTCCTTTGCCCTTCGCTCTCTTTGCCATAACTGCTTCTAGCTTTCATCCCGTGGCACCTGCGTCCCTTCTGGGCAGCTTGTTGTAAAACTGCTGCTTTATAAAAGGTGAGAAGCCAGTGCTTCACAAGAGTCCGGATAGCTCAGTCGGTAGAGCATCAGACTTTTAATCTGAGGGTCCAGGGTTCAAGTTCGAGTGAAGGTCTGTCTGCTTTTGGCGGCCTCACCTTGCTATCACTACGGTCGATCTCTTCTGCTGAATCTGTACTGGAGCGGTGTTCCTTCCTGCTCCAAGGGATCAGTGCACCTCCCTTGTTCGGCACACCTGATTCTGATGGTCAGCTAATTAGGAAAGCGCGCTCACAGAGTGAGTAGAATAAGGCAGGCATCCGAATTGTGCAGTGCTGTCGGTCCCTCGGCCCAGCACTGAAAAACCCCATTACATAGGATGAGACATGGCAGCTTGATTTCTCATCATTGGGACTGCTGTTTTACCCGCTTCCAGGGCTAGCTTCCAATCTCCGCTTGCTGACTGAGCTGGGTTGGTTGCAGGTAGGTCAGGCAGCAGTGTTGGACACAAACTGAGCAGAAGTTGGTCTACTCCTGTAGTTGTGGCCGAGTGGTTAAGGCGATGGACTAGAAATCCATTGTGGTCTCCCCGTGCAGGTTTGATTCCTGCCGACTACGGGAGTGGCTGAGTGGTTAAGGCAACGGACTAGAAATCCATTGGGGTCTCCCCGCACAGGTTCGAATCCTGTTGACTACGCTGTTTGCTTGAGGCAAAACGTCCAAGCATTTTTCATGGTCCTCGAACTGATTTGCGAAATATCCAGTCCCTTTTCGATGGACAAACACGCCGCTGCTGCTTCTTGTATCCGGAATCTAGGTGTTGTTTCGGGTGAGCCAGTGGCACGCCGTGATCGTATAGTGGTTAGTACTCTGTGTTGTGGCTGCAGCAAGCCTGGTTCAAATCTGGGTCAAGGCAACCCTTTGCCATTAAGTATACGGCAAGGTTGAAAATTTTTTCCACCTCATCTTTCTGCTTGATCTTTCTCCGTGATCGTATAGTGGTTAGTACTCTGCGTTGTGGCCGCAGCAACCCCGGTTCAAATCTGGGTAATGGCAATCCTTTGCCGTTGAGTATATGGGAAGTATGAAAAATGTTTACCACCTCATCTTTCTGCTTGATTTTTTTTCTGCAGCTTGGCCTGTGCAGGGCGCCACCAGACAAGGGGGCTTGCAGTCTACCATTAGGTGTAGTCGTGGCCGAGAAGTTAAGGCATTGGACTTGAAATCCATTGGTGTCTCCCCGCGCAGGTTCGAATCCTGTTGACTACGCTGTTTGCTGAAGGCCTTGAGGCAAAACCTCCAAGCATTTTTCACGGTCCTCGCACTGATTTGCGAAATGTCCAGTCCCTCTTCGATGGACAAATACGCTGCTGCTGCTTCTTGTATCCGGAATCCAGGGGTTGTTTCAGGTGAGCCAGTGGCATGCCGTGATAGAATAGTGGTTAGTACTCTGTGTTGTGGCTGCAGCAACCCTGGTTCCAATCGGGGTCAGGGCAACCCTTTGCCGTTAAGTATACGGGAAGGTTGAAAAATTTTTACCACCTCATCTTTCTGCTTGATCTTTCTCCGTGATAGTATAGTGGTTAGTACTCTGCGTTGTGGCCGCAGCGCATTCGGGTCATGGCAACCCTTTGCCGTTGAGTATATGGGAGGTTTGAAAAATGTTTACCACCTCATCTTTCTGCTTGATTTTGTTTCTGCAGCTTGGCCTGTGCAGGGCGCCACCAGACAAGGGGGCTTGCAGTCTACCATTAGGTGTAGTCGTGGCCGAGAAGTTAAGGCATTGGACTTGAAATCCATTGGCGTCTCCCCGCGCAGGTTCGAACCCTGCCGACTACGGGAGGGCTTTGCGGTATTGCTTTAGCTTTCTGTGACGGTAATTGTGCCTTCTATGGTCCTTTCCCCATCGCTCTCTGTGCCATAACTGCTTCTAGCTTTCATCCAGTGACACCTGCGTCTCTTCTGGGCAGCTTGTTGTAAAACAGGCCCAGCACTGAAAAAACCCATTACATAGGATGAGACATGGCAGCCTGATTTCTCCTCAGTGGGACTGCTGTTTTAGCCGCTTCCAGGGCTAGCTTACAATCTCCGCTTGCTAGGTTGCAGGTAGGTCAGGCAGCAGTGTTACACACAACAGGGCAGAATGTGGTCTGCTTAATTCAAGTCCCTGTTAGGGCGCTAGAGTGCAACAGGAAGTGAGTTGGCAGTAGTAGGAAGAGAGAGGCTCTTCCATTTTGTAGTTTGGTTTAGTTTTTTATTTTTCGTTTGTTTGTTTGTTTTGAGTTTATATTAGTTAGTGTTTTTTTTAACCCCAAATACTATTTGGTGTTTTTATTTAACAAAATGACCAATTTAACGGACAAAGGACACGGACTGGCAAAAGGAAATGAGATGAGGAACAGAGAATCAGGATATGTTGCAGACGAGATGGAAAGGAATATAAATGACGAGAATGGTGAAAGCAGGAATGAAACATGGGCAAAGGTGGTTTCAAGGAGAAAATCCAGATGGAAAAACAAATGGACAGGACAGAAAAACAGAACTACAAACAACTGAAGGTACTGGAAATAATAAAGGAGTTGGAGAAAAAATAAATGATTTATCTCAACGACAGCAAATGATAAAGAAGTTGAGCCAACAAACAAAATATCAGAGGCAATACAGAAAAGAAGCAACATTAACAATGACTGTAAAAGATATAGAAAACACAACCGTAATAATGATAATTAAATCACAGAGTGAGTAGAATAAGACAGACCTCCCAATTGTGCAGTGCTGTCGGTCCCCAGGGCAAGTACTGAAAAACCCCATTACATAGGATGAGACATGGCAGCATTTCTTCTCAGTGGGACTGCTGCTGTCCCTACATCTCATTCTATTCCATTCCTATTCTATCTATATCACAACTGTACATACAATATATTTTATATTTGTTTTTCAGTTTTTATTTATTTATATTTACATATGTGTATTTTTCTTTTTTCTTTTTTTTCTTTTTCTCATTCTTTATTTTCCCCCCACCCATGGCAGTCCCTTTTGCCCTGTTTTGGACTTGAACTCAATTGGGGTCTCCCCGCGCAGATTCGAACCCTGCCAATTTTAGATATAACTGCTATTGTGTTCGTCTGAAAAAGGAATGTCAGATACACCTAGGGTGGTAAATCATGGGCTATTTTTAATTTTTTTGGGTCACCAAATCAGACATTTGCATTGAAACTCCCACTTTGATGCAGAGGCAAAATATCTTTTGCCTGTAAGCAACAAATTAATCAGGACTAATAACATTGCTTAGCAACTGCCCTGAAATGTTAATTAGCATCCAACCTAATGTACCGTAATTCCTCAAATAAAAACCAGTAGTGAAATAAACGGCAGGCCTCTTATAGTGGCCGGGGGCGGGGTCAACACGGACAAATAAAGGCCGGTCTTAAATAAAGGCCGGGGGAAAATTTGTGCAGCAGAGCCAGATAAAGAATGTACATGCCCACTGCTGGAGCGTTTCTCGTTCTCGAGTCAAGAACCGGTTCCATCGGTTTTCAGATCACCAGTACACTGAACCGAGAACCGTTTCTGTCAGACGCGTCCGATTCGAGAACCGAGGAGCTGATGATACTGCGCATGCGTGATTCAGCGTGAAGCAGAATGACACACAGAGCGTCTGAACCGAACTGATTCTTTTGATGATTGATTCTGAACTGATTCTGTGCTAAGTTTATTATCTCTGTCCACTGGAACACTATTGCTTTTAATTTAAAATGGGTTATTTAAAACAATTACTTATCAAACAGATGGAATTAGAAATAAAGGTCTACCTCTAATAAAAGCCTGCTTCAAATAAAAGCCTGTTACCTTCTGCAGTTCAGGTAAATAAAGGCCCCAGCTTTTATTTGAGGAATTACGGTAATTGATAATTATGAACTGGGTATTTACTCACCTACAAACATTTACCAAGGGGCCTGTCCCATTACCCACAGTATGCAGTCTCAGACATTAGACGTGCACGCATGCAACAGGAAGGAAGTGTGCAAAACTGTCTCAAGCCTGAAAAATGCCATAGCTCTGTACCTGTCTAAAACACACTAAATCCATGGTATCTTTAATATCACTTCTTTTGAGGCTAAAAGTGTATCCCATCATTCATCATATTCTGGAACTCACATAGCCTCAAAGGGATACTCTTCCCCAAAAAGAAAATGTTTTCATTAATCACTTAAAATTATTTCAATTTAGTTTTGTTTTTTACATTTACATTACATTTAAATTTGGTTATTTAGCAGATGCTTTTATCTAAAGCAACTTACAAATGAGGACAAGAAGCAATCAAAACCAACAAAAGAGCAATAATATGCAAGTGCTATATTATTATAATGTTATATTTCATTTTCACAAAGAAACGTGCAGCATTTTGTCCAAGCAATAATAAAAACACACACTTTATTTAGTTTTTTACAATCACTTTGCTACTATTTTCAGAACCTTGATGCCATTTTTCACCACTCTAGATACAAAACTTACAACCAATGATCAAAATGCACATTTTTCAAAACCCTAACCCTTTTCTCAATTGCTTGGATACTGTTAAAAAATGTTCATTATGTCCTCAGTTGTGTAATGCTGCACTGGTTTTTGTGTTATGCATATGTGTATGCCACAAGGGGGCACTAAAGTGTAAGATACAGAAGACGCGTTTGCTTTATTATGAGTGTAGCACAACTTAACAGGTTATGGGCCGAGGAGTTGTTCGGAGGATAAGTTTGTTGTTTTCCACCGTTTTAAGTCGCGACGGACCGCGTGCTGACATGGCGGAACAATGGAGGACATACAGTTTGTCTCGACTGATGTTCGACTGAGATGAGACTAAGTATGAGCTTTGGGAAACCAAAATGTTGGGACATTTTCATTTATCAGGGCTAAAGGACACGGTGCTAAAAGAACCACAGTCGGAAGCGGAGATAGCAGCAGATGCAAAGAAAAATGCTGACGCATATGCTGAATTGATTTTATTGTTAGATGACAAAAGCCTCTCATTAGTTATGAGGGATGCGCCCAACAACGGAAGAAAAGCTCTGGAAATATTGAGAGAATATTATGCAGGGAGGGGAAAGCCCTGCAGAAGAAAAGCTCTGGAAATATTGAGAGAATATTATGCAGGGAGGGGAAAGCCCCGCATAATCAGCTTGTACACCACGTTGACATCGCTTCAAAAGGCAAAGATGAAAGTGTAATGGACTATATCATTAGAACAGAGACCGCTATCACAGCACTGCGAAACGCAGGTGAAACGTTAGGAGACAGACTGCTAGTGGCTATGGTCTTAAAGGGACTGCCGGAAAGTTTTAAGCCATTCGCAATACATGTGGCACATACAGATGATAAAATCACGTTTGCAGAGTTCAAGACTAAACTACGTAGTTTTGAAGAAACAGAAAAGATAAAAGCAGCTGAGTCGAGCGACAGTGTGATGAAGACTCAAGGGAAAGCCGGACGTGGCCTGCAAAGACAAGCGCACATGGCTGGGTCAAAGATGACACAGAGATAGTCTGCTTCAAGTGTGGTACCAAAGGCCATCGAGCTAGAGGATGTCGACAGAAAACGTGGTGTAGTATCTGCAGAAGTGACACACACAAAGACGCAACTTGTAGGCGTAAGGACAAGGACATTAAAGAAAAAAAGGACAGTGTGAGTAAAACCTCAGAAGATGTCGAGGACTACGTGTTAGAGATGAGAGACGGAAGGACCAGTGCCCAGTGGCAGCCGTCATGCAGCATCCAGGAGAAGGGGCTAATGGTGGACACGGGGGCTACCTCTCATATCATCACGTACATAACCATTTTCAAAAGTTTCGACAGCACATTCAGGCCAGAAACGCACAGTGTTGAGCTGGCAGATGGCACTCGGTGCAACGGGGTCGCTCAGCGGAGGGGAAATGCTGAGGTTTCGCTCATCGACAGCAAAGGACAGCAACGCAAGGAGGTGCTGAAAGGCGCTTTGTTTGTACCATCATACCCCCAAAGCATTTTCTCAATGAAGGCAGCGACCACAAGCGGGGCTACGGTTGTCTTTAAAGAAGATAAAGACACCCTGATAACCAGAGACGGTACCAGGTTTAACATGCACGTATATGGCAAGTTGTATTATTTGCATACTGGAGCTGAATCTAATGATAAGTGTAATGCATGTCACGACATACAAACATGGCTCGAGATTTTAGGTCACTGTAACTATGACGATGTTCTTAAGTTGCAGGGTGTTGTTGAAGGTATACAGATAAGGGGTAAAACAGGCAGGCCCGAACAAGAGTGTGAGGTGTGTATTCAGGGAATGTTTGCCCAAACCAGAAATAGGGACCCTGATACCAGAGCAAAGGCTCTCCTACAGATGGTACACACAGACCTTGCAGGTACAGTAGCCACAGAATCCATAGACGGTTACAAATATGTGCAGTCATTCACTGACGAATACTCAAACGCAGTGTTCGTATATTTTCTGAATAGAAAAAGTGACACCGTACAGGCTACTGAAAAGTTCCTAGCAGATGTATCTCCTTACGGGAAAGTGAGATGCATCAGATCCGACAACGGAACAGAGTTTACGTGCAGTGATTTTCAAACACTTTTGAAGAAAAACAAAATCAGACATGAAACATCAGCTCCGTATTCCCCACACCAGAACAGAACTGCAGAGAGGGGTTGGCGTACTCTTTTTGAGATGGGCAGGTGCATGATAGTTGAAGGTGCATTACCAAAGCAACTATGGCACTACGCAGTACAAACAGCAGCAATGGTACGCAACACATGTTTTAACAGGTGTACAGGGCAGACTCCTTATGAGTCACTGACAGACAAGAAGCCAAACGTGTCAAAAATGCAAAAGTTTGGATCTGTTTGCTACACGTACAAACAAGACAAGGGAAAATTTGATTCCAGGTGTGACCAGGGTCGTTTTGTAGGTTATGACAAGAACAGCCCAGCGTATTTGGTTAATCATCCAGATGCAAACAGAGTACAAAAACACAGGCTAGTGAAGTTTGTGAGCAAGTCAGTTGTGGAAAAACAGACACAGACAAGTGAGCCAGATCTAAGCACTGGTTATGGCATTGTGAAACTCAAGACTGGTGAGACCACACAGAGTAGGAGTACAGAAAATGCTTCAGAGCCAAGTATACAGAGTGGTAGTACACATAGTGATATTCTAGATGAAGTAACGAGATCTAGTGACCACAATCAGACACAGCAGAGTGTGACAAGTGGTAAACCAGAGAGTAGGAGGTATCCAACTAGAGAGAGAACACCGAGTTACTTGGATGACTTTGTAACTGAAGACAGTGATAGTGATGGGGTTAATATCACGGTAGACTACTGCTGCAGAGCGGTGTGTGGCATTCCACAGACTTTTGAGGGAGCAATGAGGTCAGCTAACTCAAAAGAATGGGTAAAAGCCATGGATGAGGAAATCAAGTCGCTAAATGAGAACAAAACGTTTACCCCGACGACACTGCCAATAGGCAAAGAATTATGTCAGAAAACAGTAGGGGGTAGATGGTTTACTCTATCAAGGCTGATGTAGATGGAAGAGATAAATTCAAAGCGCGGTTTGTGGCTAAGGGTTACAACCAGAAAATGGGAATAGACTATGGGGAGACATTTTCACCCACTGCAGACTTGACGAGTGTAAGGGTGGTGCTACAAAAAGCAGCACAGGAAAATTTACTCCTGCATCAAATGGATGTGAAAACAGCGTATCTGCATGCTCCCATAGACTATGAGATTTACATCAATCCACCAGAGGGTTACCAAGAGAAAGAGGGTATAGTTTACAAGCTAGAGAAATCACTTTAAGGCTTAAAACAATCCGGGCGAAATTGGAATAAGGTTTTACATGATTGTCTAACTGAGAATGAATTCACTCAAAACCCAGCCGACCACTGTGTTTATGCCAAAGAGTCAAAAGGACACAAAGTGATCATAATTACATGGGTCGATTATTTAATTATTGCAGCAAGCAATCAAGAGAAATTAAAAGAAGTTAAAGAGATGCTTGCAGAAGAAATTTAAATGAAAGATCTGGGCAAACTGAAAACATTTCTGGGTATCAAATTCAATCAGTCAGATGGGTGTGTAAAAATGACACAGGAAAAGTACATTAACAAGATACTTCAGCGTTTTAATATGCAAGACTGTAGGATCAGAGAAACACCCTGCGAGCAAAAGTTAGTGTATACTGAGAATGCAGTAAAGTTGAAAGATGTCAGAATGTACAGAGAAGCTGTGGGAAGCCTTATATACCTGACTACTTGTACCAGACCAGATTTGAGTTTCGTAGTTAGCAGGTTATCACAGTATTTTGCTGAACCTACAGAGGAACAGTGGGTCACTGTGAAGGACGTACTTAGGTATCTCAAAGGTACAGCAGGGAAAGGGTTAAGTTTTAGGAGAAACGATTCTGAGAAACTAGGTATACAGGCCAGTATTGCTGACTGGGCAGCTGATACCTGTGACAGACGCAGCACTACGGGGTACTGTGTGAGTCTAAGCCAAAACAGCTCTCTAGTCTCGTGGAAGCCTAGAAAGCAGCCTACTGTGGCGCTATCCACATGCGAAGCGGAATATATGGCACTGGTTTCAACCATACAAGAGTGTTTATACCTAGAACAGTTACTGGGAGGTATAAATGACTACAAGTACACAAAAACTGTAGTACATGAAGACAATCAGGGAACAATTGCTCTTGCTAAAAACCCTATAAACAGATGGAGATGCAAACACATAGACATAAGGTATCACTTTATCAGGTCTATTGTGAGTGAGGGAAGAGTGACCTTGATGTATTGTTCCACTGATAACATGATTGCTGATGTAATGACCAAACCTGTAAATAAGTTGAAACTGGATAGGTTTGCAGGTGCTCTTTTTGGTGATTGATATGTGTATTACAAGGGTCCACATTCATTCTACATTCCATTTTGTTTGTATAGCAACCTGAGTACAAGTGGGGGTGTTAAAATATGTTCATTATGTCCTCAGTTGTGTAATGCTGTACTGGTTTCTGTGTTATGCATATGTGTATGCCACAAGGGGGCACTAAAGTGTAAGATACAGAAGACGCGTTTGCTTTATTATGTTTGTCCCATTTGATTTACGGTTCTCTCTTACTGATGGCTGTATGACCGTGAAACTGATGTGTCGGCAGCTAGAAAAATAAATATGCCAAGAACGGCTAAAGATAATCCATCGCTATCGTCCACTTTTTCCTCCGAATGTAACGCTAACTGAAACTATGAGTGTAGCACAACTTGATAGAAACAATACACATAAAACTTAGATCATTTGTTCATTCAACAACCTGTTCACATTCACACATTACATTTCAAATGAGTGTCTATTCATTTCCTTACAGTGATCTAACTATCAATCGATACAACTGCTCAGAATGATAAGTAACTGTTGCATTACTTTTAATGCAGTTGTATGGAAACAGACAAACAATCTTCCATGTTTGCTGTAAATCATGAAAGTTTCAAGATAATGAGATTCATTGTCACCAATTAGCGTGGAGCATGAACCAATTAGACTACAAAATCCAAGGATGTAGCCTAATATTTAATCATAATGCTTCATCAGACACTGTGTCTATGGCCCCAAATACTGTACCACCTTTTCAGACTATTTACATAATTGACAGTACTGCACTGTGTAGATGCTTGTCCAATTCTGCCAACTCGTTACTGATGACTGAGTGCGCATTGTGGAATGAGTATATAGTAAAGAGTTGATTGGGATCCAATTGCAAGAGCATAGTGATACGTAACATGGAGCCAGCAGGTGATCCAAGTCACAATGGAGGTCAAGCAGTGGTGGGAGGAAGACGTGTTGGTCAAAGGAATGTCAGAGGACAGGAACCACTTCTGAGAGGTGGTCATGCATCATTATTATTCCCTTAAGAAAATTAACAATGGTTTTATTGTAAGTGTAGGAAGTTTTTTTTTTTGGCATACTGATAACCTTTTGTACAACCACAGATTTTCTACAAATACCATAGTTAAACTATGATTAAAACCATGGTTAATATGTGGTTACCATGGTTTAACTAGCAACCGTTTTTTTTTTTTTTTTTGTAGTTGAATCATGGTTCATTTTCTAAGGGTTCCAGTAGTTGTTGTTATTATTTCGCATGTTTTTTTTGTTTTTTTTTTTGTATTTGTTGTGTAGTTGTCAATAAATGAATAATTTAAATAACGCAAAGACCTTAATTACTGAGAGAAACAAGGTCTGCTTTACAGTGACAGTGAACGTTACTTATTTAATATTCATGACTTGAGCCTTATCCATAGTAGGTTTAGTCGATATACTTCCTGTAAGTTTGGAGTGCTGTGGAAGATAATAATAGAAATAGGGCAGGGTCCAGCAGACAAACGTGCTTCAACCGAGAGCAATTTGGCAGTTTCGCAATTTAATGACATAAATAAGAACGACAGGACTGAAGAAACGCGTTTGATGTCTCGTAGTGAAACGGCTTGATACGATGCACACGGAGCTTAAAGATCAACAGAACTGCGCTACTTCAGAAACTACTATACATGCGCTCCAATAAATGAGCGTAAGTTCTTCGGAAACGCTTTTGTTTCAGGAGATCGATTAATTTTTGGGAGTGTGATATCCTTTCTTCGAGTCGTGACGAGCGTGTGCGTGATCAGTCCTTGATCTATGCAGTTGTAACATTTTTTTTTTTCGTCCAAACCTATATGCTGCTAAGTGGATTTTTACATTCTCATATAAAAATGAAAAGATAATCGTCTTTATTGTAGGTTACCGGTGCTGATGACACCACATCACTATTATTATTTGCTTGTTTGATGCCACTAGTATAGCTACCAGATATGGCAGCTATGGAGTGTGCTGGTTGAGAAGCTGTACTGTTTGGGTTGGGGTCATTTAACAAACAGATGATAAAAATGAATTCAGATCTGGAGCCAATTTCTCTTTCTGTACCCGCTCTCTGCCAACCCCGAGACATTATGGGAGGGAGTATCACTGGAGAATCCAGTGGCTGTGTGAATCCTGGTGCTGGGACCTTTTGGCAGGACCCCTCCAGCTGCAAGAGTGCCAACCCTGGAGTGATCAGTTTGCCCTCAGACCGTGGGAACTTGTTGACCACAGGTAAATGTAAGAACCGAGCTGTGCAAGTGGCCTACGTGAGGAACTCTGAGACAAGCCAACCTCTCAGCCCAGAGAACATGGCTTTACAGTGTCTGAAGGATGCTTGTGACATTGTGGGGTTTAAACTAGATATAATCCCCTTTGGGAAGTTGGACTTTGGTGAAACCTCAGTTCTTGATCATTTTTACAATGCAGGTATGTCTACTGACAGAATTTTGGGAATGTCCTGCAAATAAATGTGACTGTCATTTGCTGAATTGGCACAAATATTGCTGTGAACAGTTTGTTGACATCTCACATGCTCAGTAGACACATCCTTTTATTGTCTATTAGGTCTGTTTGTTTTGTTCTGTCTGGTTTCTTGCCTTTTTCCAGGAAAGTTCTTAGAATGGAGTGGGAGATTGATACCATCAATATCACATGCACACAACCCAGGGTGGAGTGCAGTGTCTTTAACCTCATTTCCACGAGAAATGACTAGCATTTAGAGGCATTCAAACTTGAATGGAAATGAAGTTTTGTGTGCTAGCTTGAAAATGAATGTAAACTGTTGAACTGCAGCAAAACCAGAGAGGCACAGTCTTGTTCAGATTTTCAAAAATTAACCGTGTCAGTATAATCAGAGCTCTACGCATTTCCTTACAAAGTGTAATAGCAAATTTCCTGAACACCTGTTTTTTTTTTCATTGCAAAACTGTCCTCATCCATGAGGTCATTACATGCAGTGACAAAACACTCAATTTGAGGTAATTTGACTGAATCATTTCGCAGCTAGTGAGAATCCCTGAAATGACCAAATACAACCATAACTGCTGAATAATTGAATGTTTATTGAGGTAAAATAGAGTGATTTAAAAAAAATGATACATTTTGAACTTTTAATGAGTTTGCAATCACTCAGTGTCTTGCCATATCAGTATTTGCACATGTTGATGAATTTTGCCATATAAGCACTACTGTGCCTACATCTACACTTTGTGGTTATATTTACACTAGTGGACTTTTACTTTAGGCTGAGGGCCTTTTATGTATGTAGATTTATTTATTATTACTTTTAAGATTTGGAGTCAAGTCACCTTTATTTGTATAGTCCTTAACCCAATACTAATTGTGTCATAGCAACAAAGTTTAAAGTTTGGAGTTTAACTGTCTTGTCTCTAAAAAGAAGAATTCCTTTTCTTTACACCTTTTCTCTTAAAGATTTAACCTTGTGATTTGGTCGAATGGCATGTTACGTGATACACAGGTGAATCTCAATAAATTAGAATGTTGTGGAAAACTTCATTTATTTTAGTAATTCCACTCAAATTGTGAAACTTGTGTAATAAATTAAATGCACACAGACTATTAAGTATTTTTAAGACTTTGGTTATTTTAATTGTAAAGATTTTGGCTCACATTTAACAACAACAACAACAACAAAAAAAAACAGCAATTCAACAAATTAGTATATACTTCATAAGACCAATAAAAAAATAAAAAATTAGTGAATTGTTGGCCTTCTGGAAAGAATGTTCATTTACTGTACATGTACTCAATACTTGGTAGGGGCTTCTTTAGCTTTAATTACTGCCTCAATTTGGCATGGCATGGATGTGATCAGTTTGGGGCACTGCTGAGGTGGTATGGAAGCTCAGGTTTCTTTGACAGTGGCCTTCAGCTCATCTTCTTTTCTTGGTCTCTTGATTCTCATTTTCCTCTTTACAATAGCCCATAGATTCTCTACAGGGTTCAGGTCCGGTGAGTTTGCTGGTCAGTCAAGCACATCAACTCCATGGTCATATAACCAACTCTTGGTGCTTTTGGCAGTGTGGGCAGGTGCCAAATCCTCCTGGAAAATGAAATCAGCATCTTCAAAAAGCTGGTCAGCAGAAGGAAGCATGTAGTGCTCCAAAATTTCTTGGTAAACGGGTGCAGTGACTTTGGTTTTAAAAAAACACAATAGACCAACACCAGCAGAGAGGAATACGACAACTGTAGCCAAATTCCTTGACACGTCTGTGTGTGGTGGCTCTTGATGCCTTGACCCCAGCCTCAGTCCATTGCTTGTGAAGATCACTCAAATTCTTGAATTGATTTTGCTTGACAATCCTCATAAGTCAGCGGTTCTCTTGGTTGGTTGTGCATCTTCTTTTTCTTCCACACTTTTTCCTTCCACTCAATTTTCTATTAACATGCTTGGATACAGCACTCTGTGAACAGCCATCTTTTTTTGTATTTTATTTAATACACAAGTTTTACAATTTGAATTGAATTACTGAAATAAATTAACTTTTCCATGACATTCAAATTTAGTGGGATGCACCTGTAGTTCCTTTTGGAATTTATATCAAAGACAGACTCTCTGAAAGAGTTTTTTTTTTTTTTTTTACTGCCTGGAGTTTGGCCCACAGCACTGTTCTCCCTCCATCATTTGTGATAAGGGTTTGAGGTGTGCTTTGCTTTCTCTGCACATAATTCTATATGATTCACCATAGTTTTGTCCTATTCATTATAGAATGCTGTTTCAGCCATGTGGTCTTTAGGTTTAAAACGTGAAAACGGTTATTTCCTGTGTGGTTACCTCACACAGCTCTTGCTAAGTCGCTGTGTTATTTTGGATGCTGAGATGTTATCATTTCATCAATACTTAGCTGGAGCCATGGTTTTGTAGCATGTACAAGTTTCATAAACTTGTACTATGCCTGTAGTTGTGTACTAATGATTCCTTTAGAAATCCTGATAGAACCTTATTTGTGCACTTCAGTAAGCTTTTTGAGCTTACCAAACCTGCACTTAAATAACTTCAACTTCATTTCGACTTTCTTCCTTCTGTGAAACGCATGAAAAATTGTGACAAATTTTTCTATACAAAGACAGTATGTTGTCACCGGGGGTTGTAAAGCTCTGATAGGACAGAAATTCACCATAAAAGAAGTCAATTTTTTCAGACAACTCTTCTTAGGTTTTCTGAAGCCATACAACAGCAATTGAGTAAGATTCAGTGGTTCACAAGGGTGAAATCCAAATAATTAGCTTATCAGGCTGGCAAAATGCAAACTTATGTAGTGGCAGTTTAATGTTTTATACAATGTTTGACATAATTTTGAGATTATCGCATGAGCTGGTCATTTTCTTATTTGTCATATTTAATTTGCATTTTATATGCTACACTATATCAAACTTATTCTGTTCATCAGCCACCCTGCTGTTTAAATTCTAGTGTTGGACTGTGTTAAAACCCATATATGTTGACCACTTTCATACAGAACTGATGTCGATGTATTTTTTTTTTTTTTGGAATTCCCAAGTTAAAACAGAAAAGGGAAGAAAAAGCATGCTGTAAACGAGTTTGTTGTAGGGATGTAAAATATTGATTATTTCCATGATAGATCATTGTTTAAATTAACGATCAATTAATCGATTAATCGTTAACCGTAATGCTGCTAAATGTGTCTATTGCATGCACGCAGTCACCGGCATGACAGGATGTGCAAAAGCCACATAAACACACACAGAGACACACACACAACGCTTTTTCACTTGAATTAATGGGGTTTTAGTCTGAATAATATGCTAGTAGCAGGATTATAAAATTAATAAATGTGATTATGATCATTTTATAAAAAAATGAAGAGAGTGTGTCGTTCCAGCCAGCATTTCAATGTTGAAACAACGTCTGGTACCATGGTTGAATCCACGTTGAATTAACTTTCGATTTAGCAAATTGGATCAATGTTGAAATAACGACATTGATTCACAGTTGAAATCACGACATGATTCACCGTTGAAATCGCGACACTGTTTCACCGTCTTACCTTCATCACGGGTGAATTGGTCGTTCTGGAGACCTTGGATTACCGTTGAATGAGGTGTTGATTTTAAAAAGTGAATCGACGTTCATAACACGACGTTGTTTCACCGTCGTATCGTGCACAATGTATAAATACACAATTGTATGATCAATTAGATCCTAGTTTGCATTTAGATCAACACTGTACACATGATAAAGGCTAAAAATCAAATGACTGGCAGCAATGGCTTTACAATCAACTTCAATAAACTACCACATGCTTAAAATTGTCAAACAGCAGTTTTATTTTGGAAACATACTGTACAAAACAGATAAAAATAATCCCAAACTTTATTTTGCAGAGTATGCATGGACGTATAGTTAAAACATGTAGAATAACAATTCAAATTCAATAATATTTAAAGGTTTTCGTCAAATAATTTGGAATATAAATGCATTTTTTTTTGCAGCACTTTCAAGAGAAACCCTTGTACCTTTATGGCTGAAACCAGTTGATCTTTTATTTTGGTAATGTGTCTCATTACAAGAAATGTGTACATTGGTGCAGTGGAAAGTGCTGAACAGTTTGAGAAGGGAACCTTCAACCAGAGACGCTGTAACAGGATCCCTCCAGATTAGGACAATTCCCAGAGCCCAACGTTTAAACTGTGTGGAATGCAGAATGTGAATTCCACAGAAGGGGACTCTAAAATGTTAGACCCAACAGCCTTGTGCATATAGTGTGGTTGTGCTTCGGGTGATCTTTGAAAGAGTCCCAGCTCCAGGTCCTTTCTGACGCCATCCCCTCCACTCTCTCCCACTTGTGCACTTTCTGAAACAAAAAACACCAAAAATAAATCCTTATAACATATCAACTTTGATATAGTAAAATACATTTAACTGAAAACAAAATAAATCACACAATATTTTCACTTTTCAGTTCAATAACAGGGGGGTAGGAAACAAAGTGCACAACACTATTCATTAAACACTTATTTAATGAATTCAGATGAAAGTTTACAATATTAACAAATTATTCAAAAGCAGTGTTTTCAGAGCCCTCAGCTACACCGTTTTAATCAGAACCCTAGCAATACAGTGTAGTAAAATAAGTAAAATCAAATTAAGTACATTTCTTTATTAAACTAAGTAAAATAAAAACCTATCACAAAAAGGTCAATGTATCTCGAGCAGAAGTGACAGTGCATTGAAGCAGATGAGCAATTTCTTACCAATGTTTCAAGAATAAGCTGGATCCTTAATGACTCTACAAGGGGAAAGAAGAAGTGGTTTACTGAAAAGTTCTTAAAAAGCAGGATTTCATTTATAGCATTTCTTTAAACCAGTGGTTCTCAAACTTTTTATACCAACCTATGGAGCTATTATTATGACAAAATGATTTGAATTTGAATTGTGTAAATTTGAATTATTTGCAAGTGTAATCTAACAAAATTGAATTTTACGTGTTAATTTAAATAGTTCTGAATTTGATTTTTTTTAAACCAATATTGAAAATTTGAAATTTAACAAACTGAAATGTTTTTATGGCTGAATTTTATAGACATGTATTTTCAAACAGTAGTTTTTTTTGTTCTGAATACTGCACATATTCATTTAAAAAAAATTCAGATTCAAGTTTTCAAGAGGAAGAAATTTGGAACTTCAAATTCAGTTTTCTAAAATTCAATGTCAAAAATTCAAACTCAAAAATTCAGATCTTACAGAAAGTAGGTCACGGGTCATCCACAGGGAAGAGTAGATGATCTCAGAAATTGGCCAATTGGGGACTGCAGAAGTTTTCCAGCGCGAATGTGGTGGTGGTTCAAGCATAGACAGTAAAAGAAATGGACACAGTGACTCCACTGGAACTCAATTGAGACAAGTGAAGCCCATTTTTAGCGATTTTTTTGCACTTCCGTTTCTGACGTGCAGACTCAAACTAAGCTTGATGACGTCAGCAACCTGTCTGACAGATGTAAATCTTCTAGTAGCTGTGCGTGAAAACTGCCATCGTTAACTTCAACTTCCGGTCGACTTCCTTCCCGCCGGGTTTCAAGAGGTTGCCACCATAGACATATAAATGGTATTTATATGTCTATGGTTGCCACTCTCTGACCCTGATAATGAATCGCCCGGTGTTGTGTTATATTCGGTTATGTGAAAAACTGTTCCCGTGGGTGGAGTTAACATGAATATTCATTAGTTCCCTTATCGTGGGCGTGTCCTTGAAACAACGTGCAAACGAATGGAACTGAAAATATCAGTGCACGATCGTCAAATCTCTATTTGATTTAATGGAATATTTTGAACAGGTAACGAAGTGTCAATGTTAAGCGTTAATTAGCATTAACTGCTAATTTAACCTATCTTACCAAATATAGTTTTTACTGTTTGGTGTATTTCGCTTTTTATATATTTCATTTGTGGGGCTTTTTTTATAATAGTTTGCTTTGATTAGACTACCTAGTTGTCATTGGAGAGAGACTAGTACAATTTGTATACAAAATCTGAAACAAACCACTACAAATGTATCTTTGTCTAAATAAAATCGGTGTGAGCATCCTGTGTCATGCTTTCTTTAATCTTTTTTTTTTTTTATAACCAGTTTTTACCAGCCTTCACAGCCCCATCAGTGTATTTATTATTATAAATGCAAATTTACTTCTGTCACATATTTTATCCTATTACTAAGATTTTAAAGTCATGCAACATTGAAACATGTGAATTAATTTTTATATTTAAATGAACAGTCTTTTTAAAATGGACACATTTTTCTTTATTGCATTGAGTTAAAATGGACACATTTTTCTTTATTGCATTGGGTTAACAGTCAAATACAGAGCTTAACGGTTTAGACGATCTGAGAAAGAACTACTAATAATAAATATAATAATAATGAATATCATAAGCATACATTGCATACATTGTATCTGTATGTCTAAGCATACATTGTGTCTGTTCTTTGACCATAGGCACTGAACAACAACCTCATCATGTCATGTTTAAGAATAGTGATCCATTGTGTAAATACTGTTTAACATTTGAACATCTTATTCAAAATAGTTTTTCACATTTTACAACTATTACATACAATGAAACCCAAATGTTTCTTTGTCAGTCAAACTCTGTTCTCCTGTCGCTTACCGAAATTAATATCCTCTGAGATGATTTAAAGTTAATATTTCAATAATTTAACAACACTCTTTAATGTTCACAGTTCTCTGATGTGTATTAATAGTAACATGGCATGCAGGTTAACAAATAACATGTTATCTTTAAGTATGTTTACGGTTTAAAATTATACAAAAAAAAAACGATATTGTAGATCACAAATATTACATTCATTAAATGTTACTATGACAAGTACAGAAGTAATTGCTTTATGAATTTAAGTCAAATAGAAAAGACAAGGAAAGTTGTGTTAAAAGGATGCATGGAATGAAGCAATGCAAAATTAGGTGAGTGTCTGAGATATTTATTGTCTCTCGATGAGAACAGCCTCCATGTATGTCCAGTTCATACAATGATCAGCTACTGTACCAGTGACTTCAGCTCTCTCATCCAGTCTGAAACAGACAGTGACTTTACATGAGGATCAATATATGTGGAAACAATACAAAAGCAAATCAAAGCCATATTATAACATTGGTGATGATGAGACACATGATTTCTTATCCAAATGTAAAAATAATATTCTTGGAGTAGCTGCTGACCTATGTCCAAGAAGACTGCATCAGAACACTACTTTAAGGTTTATGCACCGTTTTATATAACCAATTACAAATTAGATTGATTACAATATTGACATTTTCACTGCAAGAAAATTGTTTTCAGTAGCCTATGTATGTGACTTATTTAGGTAACAGAAACACTGACTACATACAAACGAAACTTCTTATAAATGACACAGGATAGCTAGCCTATAGCTATATTTATTTGGCGGCATATATATTTGTTTCAAGCATTGTCATGAATACATTGCAGTAATAGTCACCAGTAGACTAACTTAGCTAATCATACTATTCAAACAGCAATTAATGCCCCACAAATTAAATGTATAAAAAGCTTAACACATAAAAAAAATATGATTTAAGAAACTATATATCCCAAGGTTAGCATAGGTTATTCGCTTATTGTTTTTCTGTGTGCCTGCAATCAATCAAGCAAATCAGCTTACAGACGATTAATATTACACAAACTGCATTGCTTTGACACTGTTACAATGCTTCAGTGCTTATGATAGACACGTTACCTTTTCAAAATAATCCAAGTAGCGATTTGAGGAGCATGCACTGATTAGGGAACTAATGAATGTTCATGTAAACTCCATCCATGGGAACAGTTTTTCACGGGAAACGAATATTACACAACACCGGACGCGAGCGGTGCGACGCGACCCGTGAAATCCCCAACAGCACACGGATTCCCCTCCTATTTCTGACCTAGTCCCAGCTCTTTGCAACAGTCGCTTCAAGCACTGTGTTCAGTGTTGCCAGAGGTACGATAATTATCGTATTTGTACGATAATTTTTACCTCTGTACGATCAATAATGAAAAAAATCCCGTAATGTACGATAATTTCAGAATTTTATGAAAATTTAAATGATGGTAGTTGCAGTCATAGGGCTTCTTTACTCATACACAAAATCGGCTCATTACAGACACTCTAAATGCGTTCGTGTGCACCTGAGGGTGTGTTAAGAATGCAGGAGGGTGCCCTGCTTTAAAGCCAACGAGCACTAGTTGCGGTCCATGACAGAAAGAACCCCTTCAACATCTGGCAACACGCAGTATTCCGATGACAGCGGCTCAGATGTGGAGTTAACTGCACCACGCAGAAACAGCTAAATTCCTTCTTCACTGGATGCGACAAAGCAAGTGTTAAAAATCATTTAAATATGTTTTAATATGCGCCACGCCGGAGACAGTCACTGAAAATAATGGGATATTATTTTGTCTCACTGCTTCCGTCCAACAATACGCCTTGTTATCTATTGTGGTAATTTGCAGGTCGTGTCGAAATGTTGTTGGTTTAGAATAGATAAATAACTCTTTCGACTCGTGTACGATAATTTTCTTCCAAATACGATAATTTTGAACTTCTGGTACGATACTTGGGCATTTCCAATCTGGCAACACTGACTGTGTTGCGTCGCGCCGCTCGCGTCCTGTCTGTATAACTTAGGCCTAGTAGACACGGTGGCGTTCTAATCAATTTTACACAAAATATACTTTAAAATAAACACCAGAGATCGCTTAGACAAATGTCTCACGTGCTGAGAATGCTAACCTAACATATAAACACAAAATCATTTATGTTTAAGAATCACTTACCCCCGGGCGATTCATGATCAGGGTCAGAGAGTGACAACCTCTTGAACCACCACCACGTTCGCGCTGGAAAACTTACGCAGTCCCCAATTGGCTAAAATGCTCTGTTTGACTTTTCTGAGATCATCTACTCTTCCCTGTGGATGACCCGTGACCTACTTTCTGTAAGATCTGAATTTTTGAGTTTGAATTTTTGACATTGAATTTTAGAAAACTGAATTTGAAGTTCCAAATTTCATCATCTTGAAAACTTGAATCTGAATTTTTTTTAAATTAATATTTGCAGTATTCAGAACAAAAAAAAACTAGCTGTTTGAAAATACATGTCTAAAAAAATTCAGCCATAAAAACATTTCAGTTTGTTAAATTTCAAATTGTTAAATTTTCTTTTAAAAAAAAAAATCAAATTCAGAACTATTTAAACTACCACCTAAAATTCAATTTTGTTAGATTACACTTGCAAATAATTAAAATTTACACAATTCAAATTCAAATCATTTTGTCTCACTTGTATGACCGACCTTCAACGTTGAAATATGGTTGAAATAAGGTCAGTTGTGGTTTCAACGTTGAAACAACGTTGATTCAACGTTTAAATCTGAATGGTTGAAAAAAAAAAAAACTTCCGGCACATGACCAACCTTCAGCATTGAAATAAGGTCAGCTGTTTTAACTTTCAAACAACATTGAAAATGTTTAATTCTAAGTGGTTGAAAAGGTTAATAAACATTTAAATTTTTTATATTAAATTATTTAAGATTATTATTATTATTTTAATAGCATTTTACAATATTTTATTCATGATACCTATCCTAAAATCTAAAGGTATATGTTATCATCATTAGCAACAATAAAACTAAATATGTTTCGCTGCTTTATCACGATGAAACAATTCCTATTGGTAGTTTTATTTTATTACTTTGATCATGATTGATTAATCTGGCTGTCAATCAGGAAACTGGCTCATGAATCATTTCGCGCCTTCTGAATTTGAAAATATGACAGTTAATATCGTCTTTCTGTGAGTGAGGCTGAGGCGGCTGACTGTGAGCTGCTGCTCGTTGTAACTGTTCGGTCGGTCCCAAATTATTTTATATTTGCCTGTTATTTATTTATTTTATAAATTTTTTTGAGTGAATTTGAGTCGTGACATGTCAATGGAGAACAAAAACTGTAATGTGAACACAAGAAGGGTCAGATGTGTTCTGCGAGGTCCTGCAAACATACTGGCAAAATGAGGTACGAAAATCGCTATTTTTATCATCTTTTGAAAATAGATGCAAAGCTACTTGCGTCATTACAGTCACTCTCCATTTTAGCATCTCTGACAGCAGCTGTCAATCAATCCGTCACTGCGGGTCTCAGGTTCACGCCACACTCGCTCAGCCCCGCCCTAGGTTCGTCCCCTCTATCTCCGCTGTGCTCTGCCCACTTTTCAGCATTTTTCAAATATTGCCAGTGGGTGGAGTCAGGCCGTGACCAGGGGTTTAGTTACCCTTTAAGGAAACTTTCAGAAAATATTTTCACGAAGAATAAGAATAAAACAGAATAAATTTGCAGTACATGGCATTTTATTATTTTTTTCCTGTAAACACACAACTTATACCTGGGAAACAGCTTTATAGCTTATGCTGTGAAATTGTAAACAATCCTTCGAATAAAGTGCCAGTGGCATGAAACCTGAATGGAACTCACATTTTAAAGTAAAATCCATCAGAAGGTTGTCCAGAAGAAAAAAAATTGACACACAAAAAACCTGCTGTGTGAAAAAGAGCAGTGAATACTTAGAAAAAAAGTGCATTTCGAATACATTTACATCTCTCATTCAGTCATAATTAGGCTGCAAGACTGAATTATGAACTAGTAAATGACAAACTGATCACAGAACTTGTTTGTAAATCTTTAAATGTTAACTGTTAAAAAGCAATGTTATCAGCTTTTACGACTAAACATTTGCAAACAACATTGTACTGGAGAATCTGCACAAATAAAAGTCTTAAACAGTTAAACAGTTCAGTAGTGCAGAGTTTACAGGTTACTCTTCTTTTTTGAAGGCTCAAAGTAAAGTAGTCCCAGACCTTGGATGACTTCGTTCGATTAGTTTTATCTTCCGCTTTTTTCTTTTTCTTTCTCTTTCTTTCTCAAGCTTACTCCACTGCCATCTGTCTCTACCATAGACAGTAAAAGAAATGGACACAGCGACCCCATTGGAACTCAATTGAGACAAGTGAAGCCCATTTTTAGCGTTTTTTGCACTTCCGTTTCTGACGCGCAGACTCAAACTAAGCTTGATGACGTCAGCAACCTGTCTGACAGATGTAAATCTTCTAGTAGCTGTGCGTGAAAACTGCCATCATTAATCTTGCAGAGACGGCGAGCTTGAGCGGGGAGTTCTTTGGCGTGAGTGAGCAGGAGTAAGTATTCTGATTAATTATTTTGTATAGTATTTTAAAATGTAACACCAGTATGCCATATTAAGTTAATTGCCTGCGAGCTTCTCCTCCTGTCTGTACGGTAATGCGACAGAGAGTCGAGTGGTTATGACGCAATCATTAGCCTATTTTTACAAAAACTGTTTCTACGGGGCCATAATGTAACATAGAAGGTAATGGAGCCCTTTATACATTGTCGTGTATCTTTAGAAATAAATAATGGACAAACGGAGTCTTTAAACACCTCAGATGTAAAGTTATTCGCTGTCAAAGTGACGCCAAAATGAATGGGAGTCAATGGGAATGCTAACGCAAGTGAAGTTCTGCTACTAGATGGCGGCACGCGGCTGACTTCAACTTCCGGTCGACTTCCTTCCCGCCTGGTCTCCACCATCTCGCTGAATGCAGCAGACGCAGTTCGGGAAGCACGTGACAGAACACGAGGCCAGCTATTGGCTATTCGCTACTTCTCCTGCTGTACTGGCTGAGTAAAACCTGCGGTGGCTCATTACTGCCACACTTTTGTCACCGCAGATTTAAAATACGCACAAAATTAGCCGCTTACGGCAAATAAAAGTTGTTTAGCAACTAATCGATGACAAAATTAGATGACAACTATTTTAATAATCGATTTTAATCGATTAAATCGATTAGTTATTTCAGCTCTAGTTACCTGTATGTAAGCACAGTCCAGTGTTAATGTTCAAACGGTGTATTTACAATGTTAAAGTGGCTGACAACAATAAATATTCTTATTAGGAATAAAACTGCCTCATTTTTTAACTGTACAGCTGTAGCTGAATAGTTTGGCCAACTACAATTCTGAAATTTAATGTTGGTATTTATGGTGGAACTTAGAGAGAAATATATTTTCTAAAGTAGTTGGTATAAAAAGTTTGAGAACCACTGGTTTAAAGAAATGCTATAAATGAAATTCTGCTTTTTAAGAACTTTTCAGTAAACCACTTCTTTCCCCTTGTAGAGTCATTAAGGATCCAGCTTATTCTTGAAACATTGGTAAGAAATTGCTCATCTGCTTCAATGCACTGTCACTTCTGCTAGAGATACATTGACCTTTTTGTGATAGGTTTTTATTTTACTTAGTTTAATAAAAAAATGTACTTAATTTGATTTTACTTATTTTACTACACTGTATTGCTAGGGTTCTGATTAAAACAGTGTAACTGGGGGCTCTGAAAACACTACTTTTGAATAATTTGTTAATATTGTAAACTTTCATCTGAATTCATTAAATAAGTGTTTAATGAATAGTGTTGTGCACTTTGTTTCCAACCCCCCTGTTATTGAACTGAAAAGTGAAAATATTGTGTGATTTATTTTGTATTCAGTTTTCAGTTAAATGTATTTTACTATATCAAAGTTGATATGTTATAAGGATTTATTTTTGGTGTTTGGTTTTGAATCAACGTTGAAATGCCGGCTGGGTCTTCATATGAGCAAAAACGTCATCTGTCTACCGGTTCACTCTGCTGTTATGCCAGTCTATTTAAACTGACCAGTGTAACCTTTTAGATGTTAAGTTGACTGTATTTTATTTTGATAATAAACAGACTGCGATGTAAGTTTGAATCGCTAGAATATACGTGTGCTCCAGGCTCCGACGCGATCGACAGCTGAGACAAAAATAAATAAATAATTAAAACCTTTTTTTTTTCACAAAAGTGTTCACTTTCATTTGTGCGCACACACAATAAAAACAGATGATTTATGCTCTTATAGGTTTAGGAAAATGTTAGATCGTGACCATGCCTCTGGATGCCTTTATTATATGATATAGCCTTTATTTATGTGGCTTTCTGGTTTGCCGGTTTCTTTTCCTCAATCTTCACAGTCTAACCTTCTAATTTCGCAGGTTTATTTTATTATCTTTCACTTTTTATCTCATCTCTTACTGTGTGTGGTAAACATGGGAAGGGAAATTAAAGATTTCATGAATTAAGAATCCGTTCGATTTATTCATTTGTTCCCTTATTTCAGTTAAACTATGGGTTATTTAGGGAACAAAATTAATGAAACATGGACAATTGCCACAAATTAATAAGTCGTAGGAACGAATTAACAAGTTGTAGGAATGAACAGATATATCTGCAGCCCTGGAAAGCACAGTTATCTGATGAAATGACTTAGTTACTACATTTCTATTGCTTTTCATGTTGAATAACTTTTGTGTTGTTTCTATTTTAATGTACTTTTAAAGTTTAAATCACGTTAAAAGCTTAATTAGTACATTTTGAAATAATGATGATGCATTATACGATCACCGTCACTCACAGCCGCTCGCACGTGTTTTGCGCATGAGCCACACGGGGCCCAACATTAAATTGGTTTACCGACCATCGACAGCCTTAATCGATTGCATCTCTTATCGACAATTAATCGATCATAGATTAATCGTTGACATAGTTCATTGTCATTTGCATACTTTAAGATGCTTTTTTTTTTTTTTTGGTCTATAGACATGTCTTTATTTTTATTTTACACATTTGACTGTTTTGATGAGTGCATACAGTACACACAGTACATAATTTGAGCCTGCATGTTTTATCTATGATCAAAGGTAGCATGTTTTACATACTTGTAGCATTTTTAAAAGGCTTAAACATGTTTTAACAGTGGATGCGTAGGAGGATAGTTGTACTCTGAGTTTTTAAAGAAATAGTGGTTTGTAGTGGAACATAATCTTATCAAAGGTTTTTTTTTTTTTCTCTGATTACAAGAAAGCATTCATTCCTCTTGTGCATTATGCTTATCACTGCATGGGCTGATCATCAGATAGAAGTCTCCTTTTATTTATTTTTATTTTGGTTAAAAAGTTGTGCTGTGATAGAGTATGTCTGATTTTGTGATAGTTGAACAGTTTTGTGTTGTACTGTACCATCAACAGAGTATATGAGGACACAAAGGCAGCAAAGGATCAGTGGTTAAAAAGAGAGAGAGAGAGAGAGAGAGAGAGAGTAGCATGTCTAAATTCAATAATATTTGTAAAACCAGTGAAGTCACTTTACTATCCCATGAGGCCACAGGAGAGGCGTTGTCAATCACAGTGACTTGATGCATCTGTTCTTTGCTGTATAATGTACTGTATACTTTTTAGTGGTTTTGAATAAAAAAAATGTTTACAAAAAAAAACGTGAGGAATAACCACTTTTGATGAATGGAAAAGTAGCTCATGCCATGTGATGATCTCAAAATAATGTCAAGCATTAGATGAAACACTGACCTTTTTGCAATTTGCAGGCCTGATTGGCTTATTATCATAATGACAATAACAACATGATAATATTGTTCATCCAGATTATCTGTATGCTGTGTAGAACACACTTTTTAACAGTATCTACTCAATGTACAGTATGTTGTTTACCTTGGTATCAACTTATCAACAAAATAAATGTTTTTCTGCAATTTTCCATTGAACAAAAAATGCCTGAAAAAGTTTATTTTTCATGTGAAAATTAGACATGGCTATGCCTTACAGGTGAGCTGTGTTGTTTTTATATATTCATCACTGCTTGGTGTGAAAAGTCAACTATAGGTAGGCTTTAACAATTCATTGGATTAACTGCACCATAGGAACTAGCCTATATAAAAGGTAGTATAACAGGAACTACCTGTTCATCCAAACAATAAAAAGGGACTATATTTGTAAACTAGTTATTATAAATATGTTATCAAGATGCTAAGTAGCTGTAGAGAGATTTTGTTTCAGGTGTCATTCTTATTTCTTGGACTCTGCTGAACTCAGTAAATGGCACATACACTAGGTGGACAGCCTAAAGGCCCTTTTTACTGCCACACGTCCCGCCGTCTGTAAAGTGCATTTGCAGCTTTTGACCGCTGAGTTATCAAACAAGCACATCAAAGCACATTTTCACAAATGGACGTCAGTTTTGCCTCGCTGATGTGTTACATTTGACGGCTTCAGTCATGGAAAATGAAAGAAAAACACTATAGTTTAAATATTTAAAATATTTAATATATTTAATATGTAATATTCACAGATGAACGTTTGGTACTTATGAAGTTATGTGCATTTCTTAGAACGAATTCAAGCAGGATAAATGTCAAGCCTGTGCCTGAACCTGTGCTTATATTTTCTCTAAGCTACATGGTATTAAACCATATTTTATATTTGATACATTTAAAAGGTGTGCAGTATTATTTGTATTATATGAATTATGTGTTATATTATTCAAAATATTTTATTTATCTATTTTAGGGTGGTAGGCTACATGGATTAATATGCAATGTCAATATTTTCATATATTATGCCTATATTTAAATGTATATTTTAAAATTCCTTTAATAAAACAACATGCATTTTTTTATTCGTTACATGTCCTTTATTTTGACAGATAATTTCTTGGAAAAAAGCCTTTGTCTGTAAACTGATTAAGAAATTGTTGCATGTTTAAACGTGAAGCGCTGTATAATTTCGTTCACATTAATTATGCCTAATTAGCCTAAAACAAGAAACGAATAAATTAAACCTGTGTGATTTAGCTAAATCTTTGAAACTCTAAAGAATGGATGGATTAATAAACCGTCCTCACGATTAAACTTAAGTTCTCAAATTATAATCAACAAAATGCACACGATGTAAAAAATAACTTTATTAATTGACAACTTAAGTGATTTTAAAGGGAGCCTTCTTTACTTGCTTTAAAAAAAAATTGATTTATGATTTAAATCGATTTTAAAATCAATATTCAAATGACAAAGAAATTTTTCAAAAAAAGTTTTAATATAGTTATAAATTTATAACTGAGACAAGATGATAAAAAACTGTAATGTTATTACCTTAATGCTGGAAAGACCTTTATTTTATTTATTTTTTTATTATTATTTATTAATACTAGCCCATCATGCATCCAACCATCCACTCAGCGTCAAGAGCTGTTCAGATTCAAACTGGCAGCTCCGCAGTGAGTCAGTGTCACGGACGGAGAACAGAGCAAGTGGAAATATATTTTCTAGTCTATATTTCCATCTCGTTATGCCACTGGTTTAGGTTTTTTATTTCTTATATAACTTATTTGTAAATAGAGCACACTGTAAAAATTGCTGTAGTTTCTACAGCAAATTTCTACAGAATTTTACTGTATAAACATTTTACAAGATGCAGCTGTAATTCGCAATGCATTATGGGTCAAATAAGGTTTTACAGTTGTTAACAGTATATTTCCACATCAACTGTAATTCATTTACAAGAAGCAGGTGTTGTCACTGTAGTTCCTGCTTTTTACACTAATATATACTTATAATGTATAAGTGATATCATGTCACAATAGCCTCCTATCCTGACATTTAGACAAGTGGCCTTGGTAACTTCTGTGCAGTAAGCTGGGAATTGCTATCATAGCATAGTTACACAGCAAAATCCCCAATGTTAATTTAACACTCTGAGTGTGGACACATATAAACACTGAAGCAGTGTTAAAAGTAACACTAAAGCAGAGTTGAAGTTAATGAGATAATTAAGAAGTTAATTGAGTTATGATTGACCATTATTAAAGACACCTGATGTTAAAAAGCAGAATCACCAAACGAGAAAATCACAATTTGTGTGTCACCATTATAGTGGTCAGTGTTTGCTTTAGTTGGGATCTTGGCTTGTAACTTAATTTAACTTAATTTTCAGATTTGTGTGTCAAGCCAAGAGCAAAAATCATCGGGTGGTGATGATTATGTTTTAATGTAATTGTTGCTTGACTTTAATCACTGAACTCATTTACAGGCTCTTCTCTTATTATCGCTCATTATTAATTGTAACAGCTTTGATTCCACAACAAAAGAGTCTATATTTTCTTTACATTTTGTAAGCATCTCTTGTGATACTGTGATTCTGATTTTTTTTTTTTCTTTTTATTGAAGAGTTTTATTTTTAGGCACACACAGATAACAAAAATCAGCATATGAATCTCAACAACGGTGACAAACAGCATATTCAGATAAACAGATCTACGCTGAATATCACAAAACTAGATACTAAAAAAGCTCATAATTTATTCATGCCGCAATGCAGAGCCATGGATGAGTTTTTATTGGCTACAACATGCTTTTTTGATGGTCACCATTGTTGTGATGCTCATGCTGATTCTTGATGTCTGTGTGTCTAAACTAAAGAAATCTTTCTTTATGTAGAACTAACTTTTAAAAACATTTCATATTATGCCAGAAATGCTGGATCACTTTTCTATCCACCTAATTTATGTACACAGTAAAGAAACCTGAACTCAGGCATCCAGGTAACTCCATGACAATTAGTCCAAACCACAATCAAGTCCATAAGATTGCCTTGGCTCTGGTCTGTCTGTATGCTACAACTCAGTTACCACAGACACACAAAAGCTAAAGTTAATAACTGAAGGGTCAAGATACCAACTAAAGCAAACACTGACCACAATAATGGTGACACACAAATTGTGATTTTCTCGTTTGGTGATTCTGCTTGTTAACATCAGGTGTCTTCAATAATGGTCAATCATAACTCAATAAAATTCTTAATTATCTCATTAACTTCAACTCTGCTTCAGTGTTACTTTTACCACTGCTTCAGTGTTTATATGTGTCCACACTCAGTGTTAAATTTTCGATTTTTGGAAGTTACTTTTTCTTATTGAGAGGATTTAAAGTAGTGTTTACCTAACTATTATCATGAAGCCCAATGCGAACGAATAACTGACAAACAGCAAAATATGTGAAATTTCATTTGTTTATATGTGTTCATTTGTTTATATGTGTTCAACTGTCCCATATTGACGTGACGCCTTACTATAATAAGTGAAAGTCATCTTTATATCCCCGACTGGACAAGTCAGCCTGATTTAAAAAAAAGAAAAAAGAAACACAGAAAAAAAAGACTGAGGATGCATCGAAACGCAAGACTGATTCTGATTATATTAACGTTTCATTCAACATCAAAACAAGCTTAACGGCACACATAAACTCCCGGTTTTCATCCAGAAAATCTTAAATTGTGTTCCGAAGACGAACAAAGCTTTTACGGGTTTGGAACAACATGGAGGTAAGTGATTAAAGGCAAGATTTTCATTTTGGGGTGGAGTAACCTTTTAAGTACTGGTAAATGCTGATTGTATTGTATAAGTGGCATTTTGACATTTATTTTATTGAGCTAGTTTCATTTGATACATAACTTTATCCTGATGCTTCTGCTTGTTTTTATGTGCAGATGTTTTCTTGGAATCACAACACTCACTGGATACAAGACGGACACATAGAGGCAAAACAAGTGGAAAAGTCTCAGAGAAGAGGGACAACCCTCATGTGTGTGCTCATCTCAGAAAGTTGATGGACTTTCAGTATGTATTTATTAAATTGTCTTTTGCATGAATATTCTTAATTTAATAGAACATAAGCTCAAACAACAGAATTTGTGATTTAATGTTGATTCCAGCATTTTATTTTAATAATTTTCTTTAAAACATTTTTTTTACAAAAAATATACAAATTCTGTTGATTGACCTTCATTTTTATAGAAAGTTAATGTTCTACTCTGAGTATGGCTTATTTTTAAACATGTATTTGTAGTTATTTGTGATGCTATGTTATTTTTATGATAAGATTTTAACTTTTGAAAGACTGACATTTTTATTTTACCAGTAAAAGCCTTGCAATGTCTTTCTGCCAGTTTTAATAAATACTTATTTGCAACATCATTGACTTTATTCATTTTTATTCATTTGTAAATGTATTAAGATAGAGCTCATGATAATGCATTTATATACATATTTTATAGTTTACTGTTAAAATTATTCTTTAAAGCAGTTTCATTGTTAAATTATTACAACATCATTGTATTTAGGGGTATTTACAGGATTTTATTGGCAACTTTTTTGCCAGGTAAATACTGTACTTTAGTGAAATTACAAAATATTGCTGTAAAATAAACTACAAGTTAAATTCAACGTTACTGTAAAAAATACTACAAACTACTGTATTTCACATACAGTCGTGGCCAAATGTTTTGAGAATTATATAAATATTAGTTTACTGCTTTTAGATCTTTGCTTCAGTTGTTTCTGTGATGTACTGAAATATAATTACAAGCACTTCATACGTTTCAAAGGCTTTTATCGACAATTACATGACATTTATGCAAAGAGTCAGTATTTGCAGTGTTGGCCCTTCTTTTTCAGGACCTCTGCAATTCAACTGGGCATGCTCTCAATCAACTTCTGGGCCAAATCCTGACTGATAGCAACCCATTCTTTCATAATCACTTCTTGGAGTTTGTCAGAATTAGTGGGTTTTTGTTTGTCCACCCGCCTCTTGAGGATTGACCACAAGTTCTCAATGGGATTAAGATCTGGGGAGTTTCCAGGCCATGGACCCAAAATTTCAACATTCTGGTCCCAGAGCCACTTAGTTATCACTTTTGCCTTATGGCACGGTGCTCCATCGTGCCAGAAAATGCATTGTTCTTCACCAAACTGTTGTTGGATTGTTGGAAGAAGTTGCTGTTGGAGGGTGTTTTGGTACCATTCTTTATTCATGGCTGTGTATTTGGGCAGAATTGTGAGTGAGTCCACTCCCTTGGATGAGAAGCAACCCCACACATGAATGGTGTCAGGATGCTTTACTGTCCGGCATGACACAGGACTGATGGTAGCGCTCACCTTTTCTTCTCCGGACAAGTCTTTTTCCAGATGCCCCAAACAATCGGAAAGGGGCTTCATCGGAGAATATGACTTTGCCCCAGTCCTCAGCAGTCCATTCACTATACTTTCTGCAGAAGATCAATCTGTCCCTGATGTTTTTTTTGGAGAGAAGTGGCTTCTTTGCTGCCCTTCTTGACACCAGGCCATCTTCCAAAAGTCTTGGCCTCACTGTGCGTGCAGATGCGCTCACACCTGCCTGCTGGCATTCCTGAGCAAGCTCTGCACTGGTGGCACTCCGATCCCGCAGCTGAATCCTCTTTAGGAGACGATCCTGGCGCTTGCTGGACTTTCTTGGACGCCCTGAAGCCTTCTTTACAAGAACTGAACCTCTTTCCTTGAAGTTCTTGATGATCCTATAAATTGTTGATTTAGGTGCAATCTTAGTAGCCACAATATCCTTGCCTGTGAAGCCATTTTTATGCAACGCAATGATGGCTGCACGCGTTTCTTTGCAGGTCACCATGGTTAACAATGGAAGAACAATGATTTCAAGCATCACCCTCCTTTTAACATGTCAAGTCTGCCATTCTAACCCAATCAGCCTGACATAATGATCTCCAGCCTTGTGCTCGTCAACATTTTCACCTGAGTTAACAAGACGATTACTGAAATGATCTCAGCAGGTCCTTTAATGACAGCAATGAGATGCAGTGGAAAGGTTTTTTTGGGATTAAGTTAATTTTCATGGCAAAGAAGGACTATGCAATTCATCTGATCACTCTTCATAACATTCTGGAGTATATGCAAATTGCTATTATAAAAACTTAAGCAGCAACTTTTCCAATTTCCAATATTTATGTAATTCTCAAAACATTTGGCCACGACTGTACACTGTGCTTTGGACACAAACTTTCAATAATAAAAAAGTTATTTGACCTGTGTTATGGTCTTGCATTTATTTAGACTAATTGAATAATATAAAGTTGTGGCCTAGTGGTTAGAGAGTTTAACTCCTAACCCTAGGGTTGTGGGTTCGAAACTCGTGCCGGCAATAACACGACTGAGGTGCCCTTGAGCAAGGCACTGAACCGCCAACTGCTCCCTGGGCACCGTAGCATAAATGGTGAACACTGCTCTTTTTTTACTACTACTTTTTTTTTTTTTTACAGTGTACAGCAATTAACTGTAATTTGCTTTGCAGTAATTTCCTGTAATCCATTTTACAGCAATTAACATCATTTTTACAGGATTTTATTGGCAACTTTTTTGCCAGTAAAATCCTGTAAATTCTACAGTACATTTTTTACAGTGCAGTCACTTTCTGTATGTATACCGAACGAGAGAGTTGTCATCCGTGCCCCACTGTGCTAAAAGTGTGTCTAAACTTGATGACATCACACTATAGTGTCAAATCATCTGAACACAGTGTCAGTACATTTCGTCATAAACACAACGAGCATCAGTTCACTGATGGGGATCGTGTCCAGTGTATCCATCACTGGGTTCTGTTGTCTTTTGTCGGATCACCACTTGTGTCCGGTGTAGACCTGGCGTGCATTTTTTAATGGGTTATGTTACAGCCCTGCTTGTTTTTAATGTTTTTATTAAATATCTGTATTGACTGCATGGTCGCATTCATCGTATTATTTACGGCAGCAGAGTCTGTGAGAGTAGCTAGAGCAGCAACAACTTCCTTCTGTGCTCAGAGCATCAGCTCCGCGCGCACTGATACTAGAAACACGCTCCGCTTTCACTCCGTGCATTAGGTATTTCAGTATGTTTGAAACATTATGTTCATAGCCTATAAAAAATATAAAAAAAATAAATAAATAACAGGAGAGTTTCAAAGTGGCTTAGGCTATTGTGTGTAAACTTTTTTTTTTCCCTATGCCAAACTAATAACATTGTAAGCATTAAATCTTTAATTGCTGCTTTCTCCTGTGAAAATTTTGTTTGTGAGGAAAATAACAATACATTTTTGTCAGTTATTTTATCTAAACAGATCGATTAATTTCTTCAAGATTTCAAAATCAGATAGCATACTGATAATGCAGTAGCACTGTAAGATTACATTTGCTTGAATGCATTATTGCTAAAGCGATTGCGTGTGAATCTGTTTAAATCATGCTTTAACCTG
Source organism: Carassius carassius (assembly GCF_963082965.1). Classification (NCBI taxonomy): domain Eukaryota; kingdom Metazoa; phylum Chordata; class Actinopteri; order Cypriniformes; family Cyprinidae; genus Carassius; species Carassius carassius. The sequence goes on from NC_081772.1 coordinate 30,544,105, forward strand.
AAAATAATCAGTAAAAGAAACAGACAAACTTCTTAGCCTTTAACATCCCGCTTGACTCTTGCAGTCATTATAACCTGATCAAGCCAGAGCTAAATATGTTTAACATGAATTCTTGCTGAATATGCAGTTATATAACGGGCTGTTGGCATGAATTGTACTCGTGATAGAGGCTCTTGGAGCGAGTGAAAACCACGACGCTCAGACTTCTAATATCCTCAGGCCAATGGTATTTTTTAATGACATTTTATTATGTATTTATTTATTTTTGAATAATTGTAGCCTACATAAATAGGTGAAGAAAAACTAATATTTGGATCGTCCCTTATTTTTTCCCTTATTTTCTTAAAGAATAAACACTTATTTTCAACAAGAATAAACATGATAACATATTACTAATTCATATAGAAATAATTTAAGCAGTTAAAACCTATTTTTAAACTTGCATTTAAATACTATTAAACTTTAAAATCTCAAGGTGTTTATAAATTAAAAAGGATAAAATGTCAAAGTGCATGTTAAATAGCCTAAATGAACTTGTGTTAACAATATAATTAGAACTAACAATATAATTAGATTTTTTTACATGAACAGTTCCTGTATAAAATGGGACAGCAACCTTTATATCAAACATTTTTAAATCGTAAACAGCTGAGCATCGCGGGAGGTGGATCTGCGCCTGAGTGTGTGAGGTGAATATGCTGCACAAAGTCATTTTCAGATGCAATGAAAAAAAAAAAAAAACCTTGATAGCCTAGATTAGGCCCATGCAGGCTCTGCTCTGAAGTATATAATAATTATAATTACTGTTAACCCAGAGTTACCCAGAGTAACCCAGAGTAAAAGCATGTTTTCCTTCTTTATTTTCTTCTTAATTTTTTTTTCTAAACATACTAAAAAATAAAGTTTGTGAGAGGAACAAATATATGGGTCGTGTACAGGTTGCATTTTAAAGGATTAATTACCTATTTTCGTTTGCTGCATGTTTTTTTTATATATATATTTTTGATATTATATAATTCATGTATAAGTTGCATTTTATTACATTAAGAAATAATAACGGCTGGCCGAATAATGCTATAATGTAGCAACAGGATATATTTAGTTCCCTTCACTTTACAACAAATCCTTTAAATTTTACAAATATATCAGAACAAAACAAGAATTAAAAATATATAATTCTAATGGATAAATATAATTGCAGTATATAATAATATAGGATTAGCTATAAAAAACAAAAAATAATAATAATTTAAAGCTAAGCATAAGGTAAGGTTGGGCTTTCTCATTCTCTCACTCTCTCATATTCGTGATGTTGCCCATTTGAAGCTAAACTATTATTCATGAGGTAAAATAGGCTTTGTTGTTCACGCCTGTTTCAGTATCGATGAAAAAATCATAATTAACAATATGTGGAGTAAGTTGACCGTTGCTAACGCTGAATCTCTGGTTAACTGCTGCTGTTTCTACTGAATATGTACGCGAGGAACCAGCGCGATCAAACAACTGAAACAGATAATACAAAATTTTTGGTCACACATAAGGCATAATTCAAAAATTGGGGATTAAGTTAAATATATCATAGATATATATGTATATATCATAAATATATCATATATTTTTAGTGATAAGTACACATTTCCATTGCCAACACTTAGTGTCAGATACCTTAAAGGGATAGTTCACCCAAAAATTCAAATTCTATCATCGTTTACTCACCCTCAAGTTGTTCCAAACCTGTATAAGTTTCTTTGTTCTGTTGAACACAAAGGAAGATATTTGGAAGAATGACAGAATCAAACAGATCTCGGTCCTCATTGACTTCCATAGTAGGAAAAAATACATAGGGGAGAACCGGGGCGAAAGTAACGCGGGGCGAAAGTAACAAAGCAATTTTCTCAGAGCCTATTACTGCATTTGCATTCCCAGCTATGACGGTATATTCAGCTTTCAATCCTTGATGGAGCTGAGAAATATCACGTGATTTCCTCATCATATTCCGCAGTTAGGTCGGTAAAACTGTTTTCGAGTACAAAAAGTAAATTATTGAAGCGGTAATTTTTTTTAATTAGTTGTGTTGTTTTTTTTGTTTCATGTGTCACAGTAATGATCAATCTACAGGTTATTTAATGCTTTAACACATCCTAAAGTTTGCATTATCAAAGTTTTTTAGTATAAAAGTAAATCAGGTTTAAATGCCAGGAGTTCCTGTCGGGACGATAGCAACAGTTGTTACTTTTGTCCCGCTACAGTGACAAGAAGTATTTATTTTGTTCCGGTACATGCTATTCTGTGAATTTCTGTGTCTTGCATCATTTATTAAAATGTTTATGTCATATTATACCAAAAGAATATGTCTGAGTGAGGGTCAGAAAGACAAACAGTGTTCTGGTTTTATCCAGATGTTTATGAGAGAGCGTTTCTGGACATAGAGGAACATCTGGGCAGCTCCTACCTTGCATTTACCTTAGTTATATTTAGGTTTTAGCCATACCTTAGCTTTTACACCTCCAGCTATGAATTTGCAGTGTTTCCAGATGTTTTAATGCACATTTTGAATTTATGCATAAAAACAACTGGATGGAAACATGAATAGGCCTACTGTTACATTATGTTTAGAATTTATATTATGCCAATGTAATTTAATTATTATATTGTTCATTCCGTTTAAAAATGTTTTATAAAAATACACTGAAATAAAAAAATAAAAAATAAAAAAATAAAGTTTGTACAGTCGGGTTTTGAGACATTTGATGAAACTTAAATTTAAAATAAAAATATAAATATGTAATTACATTTTTTTTTTTGCAAAAATAAAAGACAGAATATGTTTGCAGTTACATATTAACAAGGTCATAGTCAGGTATACTTAATAAAAATAAGAGTAACAGAAAATAAATCTAGCTTATATTGTTGTGTTACTTTTAACCCACCTGTGTGTTACTTTCGTCCCAACCGATGGGGTCAAAAGTAACAATGTGCAACTTATGTTCAAATTGAAATTATACTGAAGCCTTTCTACATTTCTACAAAATACCACCTGGTATTGATAGACCACACTTCTGAGTTACTGGCCACAGCAGAAATATATCTCTGTCTACAACATTATCTTTTAAAATGATGTTTTTCTGAAAAATGGTACTTTCGCCCCTGCTCTCCCCTACTATGGTAGTCACTGGGGACTGAGATCTGTTTGGTTACAAACATTCTTCCAAATATCTTCCTTTGTGTTCAGCAGAACAAAGAAACTCATACAGGTTTGGAACAACTTGAGGGTCAATGTCAATGTCAATGTCACCTTTATTTATATAGCGCTTTAAACAAAATACATTGCGTCAAAGCAACTGAACAACATTCATTAGGAAAACAGTGTCAATAATGCAAAAATGATAGTTAAAGGCAGTTCATCATTGGATTCAGTTATGTCATCTCTGTTCAGTTAAATAGTGTCTGTGCATTTATTTGCAATCAAGTCAACGATATCGCTGTAGATGAAGTGTCCCCAACTAAGCAAGCCAGAGGCGACAGCGGCAAGGAACCGAAACTCCATCGGTGACAGAATGGAGAAAAAAACCTTGGGAGAAACCAGGCTCAGTTGGGGGGCCAGTTCTCCTCTGACCAGACGAAACCAGTAGTCAAATTCCAGGCTGCAGCAAAGTCAGATTGTGCAGAAGAATCATCTGTTTCCTGTGGTCTTGTCCTGGTGCTCCTCTGAGACAAGGTCTTTACAGGGGATCTGTATCTGGGGCTCTAGTTGTCCTGGTCTCCACTGTCTTTCAGGGATATAGAGGTCCTTTCTAGGTGCTGATCCACCATCTGGTCTGGATACGTACTGGATCCGGGTGACTGCAGTGACCCTCTGATCTGGACACAGACTGGATCTGGTGGCCACGGTGACCTCGGAACAAGAGAGAAACAGACAAATATTACAGTAGATGCCATTCTTCTAATGATGTAGCAAGTACATAGGGTGTTATGGGAAGTGTTTCCGGTTCCGGTTTACCTAATTAATGCAGCCTAAAAATCCTTTAACGGATTTGGATAATAAAAGCATATTAGTATGTTATGTGTATGCCAGGTTAAAGAGATGGGTCTTTAATCTAGATTTAAACCGCAAGAGTGTGTCTGCCTCCCGAACAATGTTAGGTAGGTTATTCCAGAGTTTGGGCGCCAAATAGGAAAAGGATCTGCCGCCTGCAGTAGATTTTGATATTCTAGGTATTATCAAATTGCCTGAGTATTGAGAACGTAGCGGACGTAGAGGATTATAATGTAAAAGGAGCTCATTCAAATACTGAGGTGCTAAACCATCCAGGGCTTTATAAGTCATAAGCAATATTTTAAAATCTATGCGATGCTTGATAGGGAGCCAGTGCAGTGTTGACAGGACCGGGCTAATATGGTCATACTTCCTGGTTCTAGTAAGAACTCTTGCTGCTGCATTTTGGACTAGCTGTAGTTTGTTTACTAAGCGTGCAGAACAACCACCCAATAAAGCATTACAATAATCTAACCTTGAGGTCATAAATGCATGGATTAACATTTCTGCATTTGACATTGAGAGCATAGGCCATAATTTAGATATATTTTTGAGATGGAAAAATGCAGTTTTACAAATGCTAGAAACGCTGCACTTGTGATCGATAGGATACATCTTCATTCACTGCTACAAACTGATGGTGGTCATATAAGTACGATTTAAACCATGCTAATGCACTTCCACTGATGCCAACAAAGTATTCAAGTCTATGCAAAAGAATGTTGTGGTCAATTGTGTCAAACGCAGCACTAAGATCCAATAAAACTAATAGAGAGATACACCCACGATCAGATGATCATTTGTAACTCTAAGGAGAGCAGTCTCAGTACTATGATACGGTCTAAATCCTGACTGGAAATCCTCACATATACCATTTTTCTCTAAGAAGGAATATAATTGTGTGGATACCACCTTTTCTAGTATCTTGGACAGAAACGGGAGATTCGAGATTGGTCTATAATTAACTAGTTCTTTGGGGTCAAGTTGTGGTTTTTTGATGAGAGGCTTAATAACAGCCAGTTTGAAGGTTTTGGGGACATATCCTAATGACAATGAGGAATTAATAATAGTCAGAAGAGGATCTATGACTTCTGGAAGCACCTCTTTTAGGAGCTTAGATGGTATAGGGTCTAGCATACATGTTGTTGGTTTAGATGATTTAACAAGTTTATACAATTCTTCCTCTCCTATGGTAGAGAATGAGTGGAACTGTTCCTCAGGGGGTCTATAGTGCACTGTCTGATGTGATACTGTAGCTGACGGCTGAATGGTTGCAATTTTATCTCTAATAGTATCGATTTTAGAAGTAAAGTAGTTCATAAAGTCATTACTGCTGTGGTGTTGGGAAATGTCAACACTTGTTGAGGCTTTATTTTTCGTTAATTTAGCCACTGTATTGAATAAATACCTGGGGTTATGTTTGTTTTCTTCTAAAAGAGAAGAAAAGTAATCAGATCTAGCAGTTTTTAATGCTTTTCTGTAGGATATGTTACTTTCCCGCCAAGCAATACGAAATACCTCTAGTTTTGTTTTCCTCCAGCTGCGCTCCATTTTTCGGGCTGCTCTCTTTAGGGTGCGAGTATGCTCATTATACCATGGTGTCAAACTGTTTTCCTTAACCTTCCTTAAGCGTAAAGGAGCAACTTTATTTAAAGTGCTAGAAAAGAGAGAGTCCATAGTTTCTGTTACATCATCAAGTTGTTCTGAGGTTTTGGATATGCTAAGGAATTTGGATACATCAGGAAGATAACTTAAAAAGCAGTCTTTTGTGTTAGAAGTGATGGTTCTTCCATACTTGTAACAAGAAGTAGAATTTACAATTTTGGCTATATGAATTTTGCAAAGAACTAAATAATGATCTGAGATATCATCACTTGGCTGAATAATTTCAACACCATCAACATCAATTCCATGTGACAGTATTAAATCTAGAGTATGATTTCGACAATGAGTAGGTCCTGAAACGTGTTGTCTAACACCAATAGAGTTCAGAATGTCTATAAATGCTGATCCCAATGCATCGTTTTCATTATCAACATGGATATTAAAATCACCAACTATTAAAACTTTATCTGCAGCCAGAACTAACTCGGATGTAAAATCACCAAACTCTTTAATAAAGTCTGTATGGTGCCCTGGTGGCCTGTATACAGTAGCCAGTACAAACATAACAGGAGATTTATCATTAACATTTGTTTCTTTGGATAATGTTATATGAAGTACCATTACTTCAAACAAGTTATACTTGTAGCAAGCCCTCTGAGAAATCCTGAAAACGTTGTTATAAATTGAAGCAACACCTCCACCTTTGCCTTTTAGACGTGGCTCATGTTTATAACAGTAATCTTGGGGGGTGGACTCATTTAAAATAATGTAATCATCAGGTTTTAGCCAGGTTTCTGTCAAACAGAGTACATCTATATTATGATCAGTGATCATATTATTTACAAAAAGTGTTTTCGTAGAAAGAGATCTGATATTCAATAAGCCAAGCTTTATCATTTGTTTATCCATATTGCTTCTGTTTTTTTTTATTTGTTGAACCTCAATTAAATTGTTAATCTTAACTTGGTTTGGACGTTTTTTGTATTTTCTAGTTCGGGGAACAGACACAGTCTCTATAGTGTGATATCTAGGTGAAAGAGTCTCTATGTGCTGAGAATTAACTGACCTCTGTGACGGGAGGCAGCTAGCAGACGGTCGGTTTAGCCAGTCTGTCTGCTTCCTGACCTGGGCCCCAGTTAGTCAAGTATAAACACTAAGACTATTTGCCATATTTCTAGAGAGAAGAGTGGCGCCACCCCAGGAGGGATGAAGACCATCTCTTTTAAACAGGTCAGGTCTGCCCCAAAAGCTTGTCCAATTGTCTATGAAACCTATGTTATTCTGTGGGCACCACTTAGACATCCAGCCATTGAGTGATGACAATCTGCTATGCATCTCATCACCACGGTAAGCAGGGAGGGGACCAAAGCATATTACAGGGAGAGTAAACGATGATAGAATTTTAATTTTAGGGTGAACTATCCCTTTAAAGACATTGCTATTGCTACATTGCTATGCCATTGCTACACTTTCTATGCTATGACTGCTCCACGGACTTCTTGTTGCAAATTTTGCTCACACACACACACACACAAACCTGGACCTGGAGATGGACACACATACTTAAACTCACAAACTTACTGACACACTCAAACACAGGCTCACACACTCAAACATTCAAAAAGACTCACACACACACTCACACACACACACACAGACTCAGACACACACAGGCTCACACACACACCAAACTGGACCTGGAGGTGGACACACACAGACTCTGACACACACACACAAACCTGGAGATTGAGGTGGACAAAAACCAACACACACCAACCTGAACCTAGAGATAATAATAATATAATGTCTAGTCTGGTGGCTGTGATATATATAAACCTACCAACGTCCGTTGCCATGATTTTTGGAATGACTGATCGCGAGAGGAAAAAAATGACGTTTTAGTCGCATAACATCGGTTAATGGAAATGCCGTCATTTCGCAATAGTTGTTTATCGATATTTAGAAAAAAACACTAAAGTTTTGTGCGAATCTGTAATGGAAACGCGACAGCGCTTAACATAGACTAACTTCTCAGAGTTATGTTGAGCAACAGTGTTCATTACTAACCATTCAACTCCGGATTGATTCTGGAATCTTCGCTGGGGGAATAAGCATTAAGCACCGGCATCAATCTGTAACTAACGCATGCTCATGTTTTGATTCAGATCATGTTCGAAGAGGTGGAGCTAGTGGTGCGTGCCTCCGTTGTCAGTTTGTGAGAGGGAGGGAGCAAGCAGCGCACAGCTCTACAATAAAATACAATTGTACCCAAATTAAATAGTTTTAAAATCTGAATCAATCCGTGGCGGTCAGCGTTGATATTGTGGCGGGCCGCCACAAATTAATGAATGTATGGGAAACCCTGATATATATATATATATATATATATATATATATATATATATATATATATACAGTCGTGGCCAAAAGTTTTGAGAATTACATAAATATTGGAAAGTTGCTGCTTAAGTTTTTATAATAGCAATTTGCATATACTCCAGAATGTTATGAAGAGTGATCAGATGAATTGCATAGTCCTTCTTTGCCATGAAAATTAACTTAATCCCAAAAAAAACCTTTCCACTGCATTTCATTGCTGTTATTAAAGGACCTGCTGAGATCATTTCAGTAATCGTCTTGTTAACTCAGGTGAGAATGTTGACGAGCACAAGGCTGGAGATCATTATGTCAGGCTGATTGGGTTAGAATAGCAGACTTGATATGTTAAAAGGAGGGTGGTGCTTGAAATCATTGTTCTTCCATTGTTAACCATGGTGACCTGCAAAGAAACGCGTGCAGCCATCATTGCGTTGCATAAAAATGGCTTCACAGGCAAGGATATAGTGGCTACTAAGATTGCACCTAAATCAACAATTTATAGGATCATCAAGAACTTCAAGGAAAGAGGTTCAATTCTTGTAAAGAAGGTTTCAGGGCGTCCAAGAAAGTCCAGCAAGCGGCAGGATCGTCTCCTAAATAGGATTCAGCTGCGGGATCGGAGTGCCACCAGTGCAGAGCTTGCTCAGGAATGGCAGCAGGCAGGTGTGAGCGCATCTGCACGCACAGTGAGGCGAAGACTTTTGGAAGATGGCCTGGTGTCAAGAAGGGCAGCAAAGAAGCCACTTCTCTCCAAAAAAACCAGCAGGGACAGATTGATCTTCTGCAGAAAGTATAGTGAATGGACTGCTGAGGACTGGGGCAAAGTCATATTCTCCAATGAAGCCCCTTTCCGATTGTTTGGGGCATCTGGAAAAAGGCTTGTCCGGAGAAGAAAAGGTGAGCGCTACCATCAGTCCTGTGTCATGCCAACAGTAAAGCATCCTGACACCATTCATGTGTGGGGTTGCTTCTCATCCAAGGGAGTGGGCTCACTCACAATTCTGCCCAAAAACACAGCCATGAATAAAGAATGGTACCAAAACATCCTCCAACAGCAACTTCTTCCAACAATCCAACAACAGTTTGGTGAAGAACAATGCATTTTCCAGCACGATGGAGAACCGTGCCATAAGGCAAAAGTGATAACTAAGTATCTCTGGGACCAGAATGTTGAAATTTTGGGTCCATGGCCTGGAAACTCCCCAGATCTTAATCCCATTGAGAACTTGTGGTCAATCCTCAAGAGGCGGGTGGACAAACAAAAACCCACTAATTCTGACAAACTCCAAGAAGTGATTATGAAAGAATGGGTTGCTATCAGTCAGGATTTGGCCCAGAAGTTGATTGAGAGAATGCCCAGTCGAATTGCAGAGGTCCTGAAAAAGAAGGGCCAACACTGCAAATACTGACTCTTTGCATAAATGACATGTAATTGTCGATAAAAGCCTTTGAAACGTATGAAGTGCTTGTAATTATATTTCAGTACATCACAGAAACAACTGAAACAAAGATCTAAAAGCAGTTTAGCAGCAAACTTTTTGAAAACTAATATTTATGTAATTCTCAAAACTTTTGGCCACAACTGTATATATATATATATATACACACACATACATAGGCCTTATATTTATTTACTCTTTAATAACTATAGCATGCATATGATCCTTTGTGTAAAGGTCTTCTTTACATTTTTGATGAGTAGACTGTAGCCTAAGCCTATCCTATGTTTTGAAATGAACACACTGTAAATGTTTTAATATTTTTTAAAGATGTTACAATGTTATATCATAATGTTATTGTTGTTTTCCTTCCTCCTTTTATCTCATTTTACAATTACATTCATTTCACAATCAGTCCCTTTGCGTCACCTGGCGGTAGTTTCGCGAATGACTTTAACACGCGACTGAATTACAGTTACAGTAATGCCCATTTAGGCTGTCCACCTACTGATAACTTTTCTTTTAGATGAAGCCCCGCTAACTTATGCTGAATATTTTTCAGTTCATATCCTTGTTCAGCAGTCTAAAAAAATCTGAGAGCTTAAGTGATTCATTTAATTGTTCAGTCTAAAGCCTGGCTCACACTACAGGATTCACACTATGAATCTCGCACCTCCTGTTCTACTCGCACACAAATCGGGGCAGCCCCGATTATTATCAAACATGTTTCATATTTAGGATTTAAATCGGGATGATGATAACTATATGATTATGTCAGTACTTTCACAGCCAATAAGCAAAACAGCTGATGTAGGGCTTCGTTGGATACTGGAGATAGAGGAAACTGTTTCATGACATTTTTTTTAGTAACACAACTGTCTGTAATGTTTCGAAATCGCATCACAAGTGTAAGGAGAAAAAGAAACCGCGGGAGTGAAATCGCCTCAGTTTTGAATGCACCGGGTGAGTGCACAAAGTGCTAGCACACACACAAAAAAAAAAAAAACCTTAAATAAAACATTTAATAAATAAATAAGTGACGATCTGCTGCGTGAGATCGCGTGAGGCGCTCCCTTTGGAATGATAATCTTAATGATATCTTGCAGTGTGTGATGTATCATTATATTCAAATCTTGTAGTGTGTGTATTTCTAATATTTGAGGGAAGTTAATCTGCAAAGATTCTCCTCATGTGTGTGCTGCAACCAGATTTCAAAATCGGTTATGATTTTAAAACTCCTGTAGTGTGAGCCAGGCTTAAGTGTACCGAATGACTGAGATTTTTCATAATCACCGTTGTAATAATATAAGAAAAATTTAACCACATTCATTTAACAGCATTTTATTTCGTAATTATAGAAAATTAAAAAGTTGTAGCCTACTTTAAATTGCTTGGTGTTTGGTCCATTACTAAAAGCAAAAATATATATATTTTTTACTATAACAATAGTTTCAGGATTTTCTTGCTAATCTAAGCACTAGAAAAGTTCAACTACCAAAGAATTGAATTTGAACTTGGTATGCAATAATACAGGATACTGTCAATTGCATTACAGTATTGGTACTGACCTAATTTGACATACTATAGCGTTTTTTTTGTCTTCTGAAACAAGATTTTCTCTACTTATCCTAGATAGTTGTCTCTCAGTTCCTCAAAAATGAAATACATGTTAGAAGTACTTGGCTACAAATTAGTTTGACAGTTACTAGTTTGAAGGTGTACAACGTGCTACATAATAGAATAGTAAGAGTTCTTCCATCTAAAGTACTACTACTTTGTATTTGTAATATATATATATATATATATATATATATATATGTATATATATATATATATATATTGCAATGATTGTATCGTAAAAAGCGCTATACAAATAAACTTGATTTTATATATACAAATAAACTTAATTTTATATATATATATATATATATATATATTTTTTTTTTTAAATCAAGTTTATTTGTATAGCGCTTTTTACGATACAATCATTGCAAAGCAACTTTACAGAAAACTACGTTTCTACAATATTAGTAGTAGCTTATCAGTGGTGACTGTCAGTTTGCATATGCACAATGGCAGAAATTTTCGGAAAAATTAATACAAGACATAGTCATAACCATACGATGAACACTATTAACAGCAATTATTGTATGATGCAATCACTTTTGTAGCAATATTTGGTAGTTCTGTATGTTTTAAGGTTAGCATCATCTGAGGTTCTCTGAGGGGGTGACATCATCTCTTCTCAGGTGTCCTGGATCCAGACTGGAGTTTGTGTAAATCCCAGTAAAGTAAATCCTAGGCAAAACAGAGAAACAAATAGAGACATAATTAGCGTAGCTGCTGTTCCACCCAATTAAAATTAATTAGTTTAACCCAAGCTTAAGAATAATAATGCATATTTGCTCAGATACAACTGCAGTTACATATTATGAGATGCATTATTCCAATGCTTGGCGAAAGAGATGTGTTTTTAATCTAGATTTAAACAGAGAGAGAGTGTGTCTAGAGCCCGATCACAACCAGGAAGGCTATTCCAGAGTTTGGGAGCCAAACGCAAAAATGCTCTACCTCCTTAAGACTTTGCTATCCTAGGAACTACTAAAAGTCCAGCGTTTTGTGACCTTAGGGAGGTAGTTAGGTACACAGGAGCATTTAGGGCCTTCTAGGCGAGTAATCATATTTTGTAACTGATAAGAAAGTTAATAGTTAACCACTGCAGAGAATGTCAAATTGGGGTAATATGATCATATTTTCTTGACCTGGTAAGGACTCTAGCCACTGCATTTTGGACTACCTGTAGCTTGTTTATTGAAGATGCAGGACAACCACCTAGAAGTGCATTACAATAGCCCAGTCTAGAGGTCATGAATGCATGAACTAGCTTTTCTGCATCAGAAACAGATAACATGTTTCGTAGCTTGGCAATGTTTCTAAGATGGAAGAATGCAGTTTTTGTAACATGGGAAATATGATTTTCAAAAGACAAGTTGCTGTCTAATATAACACCCAAATTTTTGACTGAAGAGGAAGTAACAGTACATCCGTGACCCGTCTAGTTGCAAATTGTAATCTACAAGATTCTGTGTACTGTTTTTTGGTCCAATAAGTAATATCTCGGTCTTATCCGAATTTAATAGGAGAAAATTATTGGTCACCCAATCTTTTACATTTTTAACATACTCTGTTAGCTTAGATAATTTAGAAGTTTCATCTGGTCTCATTGAGATATATAGTTGAGTATCATCAGTATAACAGTGGAAACTAATCCCGTATTTTCTAATAATATTACCAAGAGGCAACATGTACATTGAAAATGGTAGAGGACATAGGACATATCTTTGTGGCACTCCATATTTTACTGGTGATAAATGAGATGACTCCCCTTTTAAATAAACAAAGTGGTTGCGATCAGACAGGTAGGATCTAAAGCATCTTAGAGCCTGCCCTTGAATACCTGTATAGTTTTGTAATCGATCTTTGAGTATATCATGATCCATGGTGTCGAACGCAGCACTAAGATCAAGTAAAACTAGCAATGAGATGCAGTCTTGATCTGACGCAAGAAGCAAGTCATTTGTAATTTTAAAAAGTGCAGTTTCTGTGCTATGGTGGGGCCTGAAACCTGAATGAAAATCTTCATACAGTTTTTTTTTTTTTTTTGCAGGAAGGAGCACAATTGAGTAGACAAAACTTTTTTTAAAATTGTTGACATAAATGGAAGATTTTAAATGGGCCTATAATTTGCCAGTTCACTAGGATCTAGTTGTGGTTTCTTAATAAGAGGCTTAAAAACCGCCAGCTTGAATGGTTTTGGACAAGTTACTGATATTGAGAATCGTTTTTTTCTGCTACAGGTAACAACTCTTTCAGTAATTTAGTGGGTACAGGATCTAATTGCCATATTCTCTAGTAAATCGGATTTCTCTACTGTTGATGAACTGGTAAAATATTATGATGATGGACTGAACATGATTCTAGATGAATTCGCACCTGTGAAAACTCAAACTGTTTAATTTGTACATTCAGCTCCTTTGTTTACACCTGAACTGCGTGAACTTAAAACTAAAGGTCGTAGGTTAGAGCAGCTGTACGTCAGGTCTGGCCTTACTGTTTATAAAGAAATGTATGCTGAACATACTCAAAATTATAAAAATGCACTGACTAAAGCTAAATCCAATTTCTACTCCAACGTAATTGGAGTAAGCAATGGGAACTCTAGGTCTTTTTTCTTGGTGGTAAACAATATTCTGAAACCACCTGATTCTTTGCCATCTGATATGTATTCCAATGACCTATGTGATCGCTTTTTGACTTTTTTTTTTTGCATCTAAGGATGAAAATGTACATCAGCAATTACTTACTGGTACTCTTCACAATGACTCCTGTCAGTCTATCACTCACACACCTCCCTACTCTGTTTTCTCTAACTTTACACTACCAACTATTTCAGAGATAGTGGGTCTGATAGGTAAATCTTCAACTTGTCAGTTAGACCCTCTACAAACTCCTTTAATACTGTCTCACATAACATACTGTGACGGTTTTAGAGATTAACTCATTATCTCTGAGTTGAAGGTGATTGGCTGAAGTGAGTGGTTGTTGTACACCTGAATGTAATTAGGACTCTCTATAAGAGACTGGGACAGAGATGAGAGCAGTGGGGCCTGAGCTCGGAGAACTCATGAGATGTGAGGGATTTGGGAGATCACCGCCGCCCTTTGATCCATCTCCTCTGGGATGGTTGGACTGCTGATTTCCATATACATTTGCACCCATCTGCTGACACACGGATTATCATTTACACTGATTCTTAATGGTGTTCTGTCATATGGATTAATAAATCCAATTATTAATTAGCTGTAGTGTGTGGTGACTCCCTTATTTTGTTGCGACTCAGAAGAGATCGTAACAATACCTATTGACAAATTAGTTTCCATTGGTATTACTGGCATTGCTCTGTCTTGGTTTAGGTCAGATCTATCCTTATGCAGTCAGCGTATTCAATTAAAAGGTTTAAGTTCAAGAACATCTACAGTCACCACTGTTGTTTCCCAGGGTTCTGTTTTGGGCCCGCTTATAGAACTACCGCTTATATATGCTCCCTCTTGGTGAGATTTTAAGGAAATATGGTATTAATCTTCACTGTTATGTGGATGCCCACTGGTTCTTCTTTGTCAAGCTGTTTAGCTGAAATTGAAGACTGGCTTTCAGCAAACTTCTTGAAAGTAAATGGCAATAAAACTGAGGCTCTGCTTGTTGGCACTAGATCTGTTGTGTCTAAATCTAATTATTTCTCTTTACACATTGACAATACTGCAATCTGTCTTTCCTCTCAGGTTAAAAGTTTGGGTGTCATCATGGATAACACAATGTCTTTTGAAGCTCAAATGAATAATATCACATGGATTGCATACTTCCATTTGCGCAATATTAATCGCCTCCATCCCTTTCTTTCAAATAATAATACTGCAGTTCTTATCCACGCACTAGTCATCTCATGTATAGACTACTGCAATGCTCTTCTCACAGGTATTCCCTCCAAATTGCTGCATAAGCTTCAATTGGTTCATTTCTCTGGTTCTCCAGCAATTGCACTGACTGCCAGTAAAATATAAAGTTCAATTCAAAATCTTGCTACTCACTTATAAGGCATTTCATAATCTTGCACCACAATACCTTACTCAATTTCTCCAGGATTACATTCCTTCACGTGCACTTAGATCTTCATCTTCAATTTCTCTTGTGGTACCTCGGATTTGACTTATTACTATGGGTGCCAGATCTTTAAGTTATGTTGCCCCCCGCCTATGGAACTCTCTTACCCTCAGTGTTCACAATAGCGAGTGCTTGTTGACTTTTAAAATGCGTCTTAAGACATATCTCTTTATACAGGCTTTTTTATAACATGTTTTGAGACTTAAATGCACTTTATATGTATATGCTGTTTGTTTGTTTGTTTGTTGTGTGTTTTGTCTTATGCAGTGACCTGTATATTGCTTGTAAGGTGACCTTGGGGGTTCTGAAAGGCGCCATGAAATAAAATGTTTATTATTATTATTATCATTATTATTGTTATAAACATGTTGGTTTAGATGCAGTTATAAGGTTATTTAGCTCTTCCTATCCTATAGTTGTAAAGCACTGCAGTTTATCTTTGGGTGCGAGGGATGAAACTGAAGTATTAGACACTGTATAATCTACAATCTACATTTGTTATTGTATTTGTGACGTTATCTATGTTATCAGTTAGGGATGGGCGATATATCGCATGCGATTGTCACGTGCATTTCGTCAGTAAAGCCGGTTCCCTGATTAGTGGTTAATCGCCATCACCTGCTTTTAAATGGAGCGGTATTTAATAGACAGAGCTGTAGATCACTGACAAGCTACGCAATATCGCGTCCATTATCGAAGGCGATTCATCTGCGAAAATGAACTCTTACTATTAAACGTTGATGGAATATTTAAATCGGGTGGCGTTTGGTTATATGTTAATCTAGCCACTGTGCTAAATAAAAACCTTGGATTGTTTTTGTTATTTTCAATGAGTTTGTGGATATGCTCATCCCTGGTAGTTTTTAGAGCCTGTCTATAGCTGAACATACTGTTTTTCCACGCAATTCTAAAAACTTTCAAGTTCGTTTTTCTCCATTTGTGCTCATGACGCAAAGAGTTTCTTTCTTGAGAGAGTGGGTATTACTGTTATACAATGGCACAGTACGTTTTTCTGTAACCCTTTTCAATTTGCTGGGGGCAAAAGCTTCTAATGTATTAGAGAAAATAGCGCCCATGTTGCCAGTCATTTCGTCTAGTTCAAGTGTATTTTTGGGTAAACATAGTAGTTGAGATTAATCAGGCAGGTTATTTGCAAATCTGTCTTTGGTGGCTGGAACAATAGTTCTGCCCAGACGGTAACGCTGAGCCATACAGTTAATATCAGTGATACGCAGCATGCACGATACAAGGAAATGGTCGGTAACATCATCACTTTGAGGTACCATATCTATATCAGTAAGATCGATTCCATGCGATATAATTAAATCTAGTGTATGATTAAAATGATGAGTGGGGACGGTGACATTTTGCTTGACCCCAAAAGAGTTTATTAGGTCAGTAAACACATTGCATCATTTGTATTATCAATGTGAATATTAAAATTAGTGCTTTATCAACTGTAACCAAAATCTGCAAATTCTTTTAGGAATTCTGTATTCGGCCCTGGTGGTCTACACACAGTAGCCAGAGCAGTAGATAAAAATTTATTTATTTTGCATATCTGACAATGTAACATTAAGCACAAGTATTTCGAATGATTTAAACATGTATCCTGTTTTCTGGTTTCTAACATTGAGAATATCATTATATTGTTGTAACACCTCCCCCACAAGACCAGTCTGACGGGGCTCATGCTTATAATAGTAGTTTGTTGGAGTAGACCCATTTAGACCAATATAATCATTTGGTTTTAGCCAGGTTTCAGTCAAGCAGAGTACATCAAAACTATTATCTGTGATCATTTCATTTACAATAACTGCTTTGGATGTGAGTGATCTAATGTTTATTAGCCCAAGCTTTAAAACTTGTTTTTGTTTCATTTATTAAATTTATATTTTGACCCCACTATTCGGGGACCAGACTCAGTCTTAATAGATTGAACTGTGCAAGTACTTCTGTCATTTAAGTGGGTAGAACAAAGGCCATCATAGTAGTTATTTGAGAATTGGCTTACTAGTCATATGGAGCGAGGTGTCCTGGAGATGTTGTCCGAGAGGAGTTCCACTCAGACTCTGCTGGGGTGCAGGCCATCAGGGTGAAAAAGCCTACGACACTCCCAGAAAAGATTACAATTATTAACAAAGGGCAGTTTCTTTTATTTACACCAGGATAATAACCATTAATTTAAAGCAGAAAGACTACTGAACCTTTCATGTCCTTGTCGATACGTGGGGAAATTTTAAATTGTCTAGCCCTCACAGCGTCATTTCTGCTCAGAACTCTCTAACTTTAGATACTCTATTGCATTCAGTAATCATATTGTGCTGCCAGTGCAATTTAGCATGTCAGCACATGGGATTTCTGCCTATCTAGGAGCAACATCCTCATTATTTAAACAAACTATCACTGAAAACCTAGCACTGAAACTCAGCTAAGCCTCAAAACTACGGTAAAACATAGAATTATTTGCAGAGAAAGCAAAGCACACATCAGACCCTTATCACAAATGATGGAGGGAGAACAGTGCTGTGTGCCAAACTCCAGACAGTGGACAGTCAAGTTTCACATTGATTTCAGCTAATTCAAATTGTTTTAGGTAATCTTGAATTATTGCTAATAATTACCCATTGCTTGTTGTCCTTGTATTTTTGGTATATGTTAGTGAATTAGTTAAGTAGCAACATGAAAAGAGGATTGTTGTTGTTGCTATGTGCGTCTGTTAACCTCCTAAATCTTGCTTGCATTTAATTCAAGCTTTAATTTTTTTCAGTTTTAGGAATGTGCAAAGCTACAAATGTTCATACTCGACAAGTCAGTCTTAAGAAACCCCAGAATAATAAGGCTTTGACTTGTAGGCAGTCAGACACATTCAAATAATGAACAGACTGCACAAAACTGTCTATGCTTATAAGAAAGGGTCCAACACACAACGGCACAAAATATGCGCTAAAGTTGTGAATCCCATTGTAAGATTACCAGTAAAATATTGAATTCACTAATCAACAAGTCATTTGTTGGATGACTAGTTATCAATACTAGCTCAACCCTACCTTACATGAAGTCTCCCAATGATGTGATTTGTGCACTTTGCGTGATTGAATAAAGTAATGTAATTGCAGTAGCTGTACATGCACAGAACTGTAACAGATCTTTGTAGGAGAATACTAAACTACATTTTCATGTGTGAAATATGATACAGAATTCCTTTTGTGAATTAGAATGCTAGAATCTTGTATTCACAGCTGGAAACTATCATCGTCATGTCAGTAGGTTCCAGACCTGTATGACTTTCTTTTTCCGTGGAACATAAATGGTGATATTCAGTTTTGCAAATTGTTAGGGAAAACGCAACCTCTAAAACCTTTCACTTTCATTGCACTCGTTTTCCATAAATTGCAAATGGATGATGAACTAATGCTGTCATACCTATTTTGTGTGGCATGGAAGAAAGTCATACAGGTTTGGAATAATGTGGGTGAGTAGATTCATTTTTTTTATTTTTAGATTAAATATTTTCTTAAAATTGGAAACAAAATATGGATGAAGACAAAACTGTACAAATATGCAACCAGTGACCTGACAAAATCCTGTTAGTTGTTTCTGTTATACAAGTGGCTGCGTATAATTAAATGCAGTTGTGTCACTTTTACACAACCTGTATGTTATTTTAGATGTTGTATTCAACTAATTTGCATCAAGCAACCCTTTTGAATGTGAATCATTTGCTTTACATTAGTTGACTATAAGCTCTGTTGTACACATCACTTTATTATTGAAATGCAGCACTGAATAATTGTGTAACTTAACCCTTTCGAGTCGATTAACGCGGATACGCGTTTTGAGTCATTTTCTCCTGATAACCCCGAAAAGACCTTAAATTACACTTTCAGTTTTAATCGTACAGATAAGAGCAATACATCAATCGAATCTGTAAAGGGTCTACTTTTTTTTGGATACAGACATAATGACAACAAAACTTTGTGCACTTATAAAATAAAGATAACAAACAAGGTGTGCTGTCTGCAGCCTTTGTCTGCGCTTATCTTCATTTACAAACAAGTCATTAAAATGAACTGTAACTCCGTGAATACTCAACGAAAATACATGAGAGAGATATCTATAGAAAGCTTGACATGTCTATTTTTAAACTAAACAAGTGCCGCCGAAAACAGATATTCTGTGATAAAGTAATCCATATGAAAACAACGCGATGTCTGTTTTTCAAGTCTCCCTTCATTATATCTAATGTGACCACGCCCCCGCGCTGAACGCGCTATTCAGATTCAAACTGAAGCGCGCGGCTTGAATACGCCCATAACAGAAGAAAAAGCAGCGAGCCTGTTCTTCAAGTGTTTATTTTACTGTTTGCTTCGCGATGAGAGGAATAAGACATAATTCACCCCAAAAAGATGTCATGTGGTTGAGGATTTGAGAAATGGATTTCCTCAGAAAAAAAGAATGCAGCACTTTATTCAGCAGAGATCATAAACATGAGTAAGTCTCTTTTTATTTATTTATATACTTGTACTAGTTTTCACATAACGTGTAAACATTTTACTAGTTAGACTTTTTCCAAATACTTTTTCCAAACTATAATTCCTGACTAAATGTATAGTAATCAAGTGAAACATTATGAAGTTTCAATAACAATATACAATACTATACCATTCAAAAGCTTGATGTAAATAATATAAATGTAACAAATAGATAACTGTCACAAATGTAAAAACATGCTTTTCTTTCAATTTATTCCCCCTAAAAACCCAGAAAAATATTCTCAGCTCTTTTCAACATTAATAATAATGATAATAATAATAACAATAAATGTTTTTTTTGTAGAAAATAAGATTGTTAAAAGGATTCTGAAGGATTGTGTGACTGGAGTAAGGATGCCAAACAATTTGTTTGAAAGTCAGCTTTGATTATTATAGCCCAGTTTGTGCTGATTACAGTGAGATTAGACTTTACCCATTTAGATATTTATAAGAAACTGAAAAAAGCACAAATGTCAGGGCATGACAAAACTTCTCCAGGCCCCAAAAATACCCTTAGACTCCAGAGGGTTAAAAATAATTGATGATCTACTGATATCCACTCCATCTTGAGATGATTATCATTGTCTGATAACTTTTCAATTCAATTCAAGTTTATTTGTATAGCGCTTTTTAAGATACAAATCATTGCAAAGAAACTTTACAGATAATTTTCTACAATATTTAGTAGTAGCTTATAAGTGGTGATCAGTTTATGTGCAAATGACAGGAAGTTTCAGAAAAACCAGACGATGAACACTATTAACAGCAATTATAATGTGATTGCATAGTAAGTAGCAATATTTGTTAGTTTTGTATGTTGTTTCAGGGTTAGCGTCATCTCTTCTCAGGTGTTCTGGATCCAGACTGGAGGTTGTGTAAATCCTAGTTACATCACATTGCAAAACAGAGAAACAAATAGAGACATCATTAGCGTAGCTGCTGTTCCAACAAAGTAAAATTAATTAGTTTAACCCAAGCTAAAGAATAAGAATGCACATTTGATCAGATACAACTGCAGTCACAAATTATGAGATGCATAACCACCATCAGAGCCGGACAGTAACGGAGTAGTACATTTACTTAAGTACAGTACTTAAGTACAATTTTGAGGGATCTGTAATTTACTCGAGTGTCATTTTTGGGGAGTACTTATGACTTTACTCAAGTACATTTGAGAGGCAAATATTGTACTCTTTACTCCGCTACATTTCTATCCATTACCATAAGTACCCGTTACTTCTTCTAAAAAACAAACAAACAAAAAAAACAAAGGAAAAAAGAAAAATCTCAGAAACCCACAATTTGTTGTTTACCTCTCAAACGTGATTGGATTGTGCAGGCGCCACTGATTGGGACTTTCCCCAAAGACTTCATGACATTTGATTAAATTGAAGAATAGTACACACACACACACACACACACAGAGTTGTCACACAGAGGGCCCTATTTTAACGATCTAAACGCAAAGTGTAAAGCACGCGGCGCAGGTGCACTCAGGGCGTGTCCAAAATCACGCTGGGGCGCATTTTTGGAATGGGTTGTCCCTATTCTCTTAATAAGTAATGGGCGTAACGTTCATCTCCCATTCCCTTTAAGAGCAAGATGCACTCACACCATGGCGGATAGCTATTTACATGGCGGAATTTGTTGGCGGAAAAGCTGAACGCTTCTCAAGCGAAGAAACCGATCTGCACGAAGATAAAGCGTGTGAGCAGATCATCTATCGGACAAGCAGGAATCCACCAAAGCTTCCCGAGATGAAGAAGGCGTGGGATGAAGTAGCAGTGCATGCTTTCAAATAGCTTCGCGCGATGAGTCAGTTAATGTATATGTGTCTGTATTGGCACGATTGTTAAATTAATTAGCCAATTTCAAGTAGTAATAGTTTGAATTGCAAATAGGTAGCCTAATTCTAATACACGCAATGACTATCCATCATTACATTTTTATATTTATGTAGCCAACACAATAATATTCTTTTACACTGTAATCCTTTTGTTTTTAATATTTGGTATGTTTGTGTGATGCGCATCCCTGTGTGTAATAAGCAAAGTCAACACGCACTGTGGACCCGGCCAGAGGTGCATTTTCTACTAACGTGCTCTTTAAATAACAAAAAAATTGCACTATTGACTTTACACTTCATACCAGGTTTGAGTTGGTCTATGACGCAGTATATTTTCAGCTCCTTAAAATAGCATTGCGCCAGCATTATGCCTGAACACACGTCTTTTTTAGACCAGCACGCCCATGGGTGCACAAATGGGCGCAAATGCATTTGCTAATTAAACGACGTGGCGCTGGATGGGAAAATGCGAACAGCGCCAGTGTCCTGACATTTTATCCTACCCGTCAGATTTTCCTACCCGGGTTTGCAGTAATGACGTCGCTAGAATTGACAAACCTCCACCCACAGGAATACACAAAAAGGGGGCGTGGTCTTGTTGCGCTCCGACGGAGAAGAGGAAGAGTTGCGTTTGTGTTTGTCGCCATGTCGTCGAAACGCTGTTATTTTCATCTCGGAGTCCAATCACCTTTGTTTGGCCTTCCCAGGGACGCTGTACTTAGAGATCAATGGTTACAATTTATATTTAACTCGGTTGCCGAAAATTATAATCCACATGTAAAACTATGTGCAGCACATTTTGCTGAGGACAGCTTCCTCAATCTCAATCAGTTTAATGCCGGATTCACACAAAGATTATTCTTGAAAGATGGAGCAGTTCCCTCTTTGTCTGAAGAAGGCGTTGTTTATGGACCACAACCGGTAAGTGTATTTTATTATTTAAGTTGGTGTGTTTAACAGTTTCTATAACTTATTACACAAAGGGCAACACTGTTTAGCTTTGTTAACTAGATGGTAGGGCTGTGCAAAATCGAATGTGATTTTCATGCGCATCTTGTCAGTAAAAACGCTCCTGTGATTATAAGTACATCTCCAGCACGTGCGTTCAGATCAGGATTGCCAGGTTTTCAAAACAAATCCTGCCTACTTGCTTCTCAAAACTAACCCAATCACGTTTCCAGGAGGGCAGCGTGCACTAAGCTGCGGTCGAATCACAACACAGGAACCACTGGCACAATCAGAATTCGTTACGTATTTCTGAAGGAGGGAGTTCATAGAACAAGGAAGTCATCTGCCCGTTTTTATGACAGGGAAAACAGCGGTATACAGATAAGTGAATTGTGTGAAATATACTGTGTTTTTTTACACATGAACACATGTTATATTGCACACTGTAAACACAACCAAAGCTTAAAAAAAAACACGAAAAACGTCACCTTTAATGTATCTGCATTACTGTAAGGGTAGGTTTAGGGTTGGGGTAATGTAGACTAACCATGTTCCGTACACTTTTCGCTATTCACCGCACGCCAGCGTCCACTCCTCCATTGTTGAAAGACAGACAAGCATGCTTGTGTCCTCGTTCTCCGGGGGAATACCTATTATACAGTATAAACTTTGATTCATGTCTTTAGGAACAATAGTTTTTGAGAAAAGTGGTGAAAAGTACCACCTCCGCCAATGTATGGAAGATGATAGGTTTTCCCTACAGGCTTATAATGGTGTTCCGTACCGCGCTCATAACTTGATTTTATCGGTGAAAATTTACATTTAACTGATCAAAAGTGAACTGTTTATTTATTTTAACTGCAAAAAAAAATATTTCAAAGAATATGAAAGATGAGTACCTTTTTATTTGATTAAAATACAAGTTAATTGCTGCTTTAATAAAGGGCGAATGTGAGTTAGGCATGATTGTGTGGTGATATTAATTATGGCATGTGAGTTAAGCATGAACCATGTGAAAGGTTAGTGAACATCATTTCCATATCTTTATGAAGACGCAGAAGACAAGAAGGGCAAATAATTTGCACTGATTAATAAAAAAAAAAAAAGGTTAATCAATGTGAAAACTTCATAAAGTAAGAGATCTCTGCTGCCTGTCTCAGGTGAGGGTGGTCATCGCCCGCAATCGATGCTTAAACATTCCCATTTCAAAGCATTTATTCAACAAAGGGTCTTCAATTTAACAATTTGTGATAACATAATATTCATTTAATAAAGGCTGTAGTGCTGTGGGAAACATAAGTGGAATAGAAATGTATATTTTCGCTGCTCTAGTCGTCTTCCCTCCCAAGCTGAAGTTTTGAAGTAAATCTTCTCCAAAGTCCATTTTTATGCGCAGTGGGCGCAACGAGCAAACTTACACAAATCTTACTGAAACAAACAGCAGATGGGTCTCTGTTTAGATCGGGGGTGAAAAAGAGAAACATAAGGATGACACAGATATATAGTTTATGTACGACCTGTAATTATTTATTCTGCAATCGGCGCTAAAATGTCACCTGTACGGAACATCGTTTTGTACTGAACATGGTTAGTTTACGTTAGGTGTAAACTTTAATAAAAACGCAATCTAATTGGTAGAAAATAATATTTATTGTTGGTTTCCTGTAGCTGTATCCCTTCTAGCTACAACCGCGAATATAACACATAATTACTGTATTTGCAGTACCGTAAGGGTAGGTTTAGGGTTGTGGTAGGTGTAGACGTTAATAAACCATAACTTTACAGTAGCATTTTTTGTTGTCGAATTGTACTACCCACTGTTTTAGTGGAAGGTAGGAAAATCTGACAGCGTAGGACAGAACACCGGACTGAAACTAGCAATCACACCTGAGCTGCGCCTTGCATCGCATTGTGCCGGGTGTATGATAGGGCCCAAAGATTGTGTGTGTAAGAATGGTGTTATTCAGCTGAAAGTAATTTCTCCTGCCTTGCCTGTATGCCAATGTGAGAGAAAGGGGCTTAAGACTGTCACTCAGATGAGCTGAATTTTATTTTTCCTTCTTTGTACGCTGACTTAAACACAGCTGATTGGCTGATTTTCTTGAATCATTATTATTTTCTCTTCTATGCTGTTATATTGCCTTCTTTGCTGGTTTAGGTTTTTTTTATTGATTTGATTGATGAAAAAACAGAAACTCACATGTACACACAATTGTTTGCTGAATTTTCTTTTCTGATATTACACATTAATGTAAGCTGAGCATTTGCTTGAGCATTTGCTCTGGATGTCCAAATGTATTTCACATACATATTACACAATTACACAATATATAGTTCTGCTTGTGGATATCTAGCTACTAAACATGGAGGCCACTGAATTCAGTTTTTGTGTGCACCTTTATAAGATGATGTGACATTTGAATCCAGCGAATTTGTGCACAGTTGATAAGAAGGATAAAGACAGGATATTAATATTTAAATATGTATGATATGTATCCTCAAGTTTAGCTAGTATAAGCCATAACCAGGATACATGATACCTTTACTGTTTAGCAGCTGTTAAGATACCTTTTAAAGATAATTTTGTTTTCGCAGTAGACCTAAATTGTCTTCATATCCTTTGTTTTGATTTGTATATGTAAATCGATTTTCACTTATATTTGTGATCTAACTATAAAGCATGGCTGATGAAGAAGTTCCACCAAATCCAAGATCCAACATCCAATCTGGTAAGATTTATTGGTAATGACCTTTCCCCTCAATAAATGTATTAGTAAGGTGGTTGTTAAGTTTACGTATTGGGTAGGATTAGGGATGTGGTATAAGGTTATGTAGAATAAGGCATTAATACATGCGTAATTAGTACTAATAAATAGCTAATATTCCAGTAATAAGCAACTAGATGAAAATATACTTTACATGTTCTTTTGCTGAGGAATGTAATCTAAGGCCCTAAATGGTTTACCTGCTGCGTACCTAACCAGCCTTCTACCACGCTACAACCCATCACGCACCCTAAGGTCACAAAACGCTGGACTTTTGGTAGTTCCTAGGATAGCAATGTCCACTAAAGGAGGTAGAGCTTTTTCACATTTTGCTCCCAAACTCTGGAATAGCCATTCTGATAATGTTCGGGCTTCAGACACACTCTCTCTGTTTAAATCTAGATTAAAAATGCATCGCTTTCGCCAAGCATTCAAATAATGTATCTCTTAAATTGTGACTGCAGTTGCATCTGATCAAATGCGCATTCTTATTCTTTAGCTTGGGTTAAACTAATTAATTTTACTTTGTTGGAACAGCAGCTATGCTAATGATGTCTCTATTTGTTTCTCTGTTTTGCCACGACTAGGATTTACACAAGCTCCAGTCAGGATCCAGAACACCTGAGAAGAGATGATGCTAACCCTGAATCAACAAACAGAACTAACAAATGTTGCTACAAGTGTGACTGCATCATATAATAACTGCTGTTAATAATGTTCATCGTCTGGTTGACTACGTCTTGTATACATTTTTCTGAAAAATCCTGTCATATGCGCACAAACTGACAGTCACCACTTATAAGCTACTACTAATATAGTTGCTTTGTAAAAAGCGCTATACAAATAAACTTGAATTGAATTGAATGTATGCTGCTTTTTTCATTTTCTCTGTCATGTCTGTTTCCTTTGGGTTAACTGAAAAAACAGCTCTGGCACAGATGCATGCAAACAGAGGAACTGACTTCCTGCTGATATTTAAATGTGGTGTTTAGGGTGTTGAACTCAACTATCGGGACGGGCCCGATTGAAATTAACCCCCACACACAAACATTCAACAAACTTTCCGTGGTCTGGTCTGGGAAAAATGGTTTTAAAAAAAAAATTAAACACTACCTCTCTCTGTTCACAGATATTGCAGTGGTTGAAATGACGGATGCATTCCGACAGCCATCTCTCTTCTATCACTTGGGTGTGAGAGAGAGTTTCAGCATGGCCAACAACATCATTCTTTACTGTGATCACAACTCCGACTCGCTGCACTCTCTTCAGGTCAGGAAATCTTTTGTCTCAGTGTCTCCAGAGTCAAATTAGTCAAATTTAAAATAAAAGTTTTTTTGCATCTTACTTCATGATCTTCCATTCTGAAGTATAGAGACCAAAATATGGCCAAAATATTATCACAATACAATTTTTTTCAAGTGGTACAATATCATTATTTAGCACTATACCTTTGATGGGGAAGGATATGCTTTCACATTTCATTTAGCTTTCCACAAAGACCTTGAGAATGAATGTAAACAGAACTTGTTTGTTCACAATTAGGGTGTATTCGCACCTGTCTTGTATGGTTTGATTGAAACAAACTCTGATTCGTTTCCCTTTATGGTGCGGATCTTTTTGCCAGGTGAGAATACAGCGATCGCACTCTGGTACGCACCAAACAACTGAACTAAGACCCAGCTGAAGAGGTGTTTACGGGTGATCGCGCAGTTAGCTGACACTTGCGAAAGCCTGCAATCGCTTTCCTATGCGCGCTGTTTTTTTTAAGTTTCACTTTCACTTTCTTTATACCTAATCCGTCTACTGCGCAGTGCTACTGCCATGATACCATGGTAGGCGCATATAAGAGCATGCTCTCTCCGCCAGAACCGTCTTGCAGCACTTCTTTGTCTTCGCAAAATCCTTGTTACAACATCATATAGATGACATTGTCTCATCTGATGTTCATAAGTGTCTTCATATTGCGTTTGTACCTGATAACAGAAAATCAGTAAAATGATAACACTTCATCTCCATGATCAGCCTGATTTTGAACTTTCTGCTTTTACCTGCTTGAGAATTTCTGTCCAATGACTGGATGACCTTAACACACTTATGGTTTTGTTTACAATTTCTGGTTCACTTGCAAAAAAGGCAGTGTGACAGTGATCCGCACCGAACAAAAACAAATCTACATTGTATTTGCTCCGGACAGGGGCATTGCACAAGATCCCAGTCCTGATGGGCCCCCATGCCCCCCCACTACTATTTTAGTTTTTTTATCCCTACATCAACAAACTGCGTACTGTATGATAACCAAACTTGATTCAGTCACATTTTATATGACTGAATCAGTCATATTTTCATAGCTCTCTTCACTTCCGCCATCATCCTCAATCACATCTTCTCTATCATTCTCTGCATGAAGGATACATTTGATATTAACCTCTTATCCTAACTATAACCTACTATAATAAAACCCACTACGATGTCAGTGTCACTTAACACCTTTCAGTCAGAATGGCTAAACATGGTTTGCTTTCATTTTGAAATATATTAGCTCACCTGGTCTCAAATCCAAGGAGGAGGATGAAGGGTCTGTTGCTACTCCACTCCCTGATGTGACAGTTTCTGAAACTGAGGGCCATGTTTCACAATGTTAAGATCTGCTCCTACTAAATCTGACAAATATATTGTTCATTTGTAAACATTTGTGTACATAATGTAAAAGTTAATTTCAGTAATTCAACTTAAAAGGTGAAACTAATATATTACATGCAAAGTACAAGTCTACAAAACCGTCAAGTTAAATAAACTTAAATATGTACGTTTTGGGAGACTCCATTACTCAATTAAATTGAGGCAACGAGTTTACTCAGTCAATTTAGTTCAGTCAACTTATTAG
Source organism: Carassius carassius (assembly GCF_963082965.1). Classification (NCBI taxonomy): domain Eukaryota; kingdom Metazoa; phylum Chordata; class Actinopteri; order Cypriniformes; family Cyprinidae; genus Carassius; species Carassius carassius. Next base: position 30,572,260 of record NC_081772.1, read on the forward strand.
GGTTTTTAGTGTATGGGTCTAACGAGTTAAGCAGTAATGTTGGCTGCCATGTTCTTTCTCTCAAAGGAAAACGATTGGGCCACTTCCTCAAATACTATAAGTTGTCGTTTCAATAATCATACCATCTCAAAATCACGCACTGTAACGGCCACCTAATGTTATAGTGTTCATGACATGAATGTTGTATGCCTTTAAGATGACACGTTATTGTATGCGCGCTGTTCCAGTGAACGCGTGCGCAGTGAGAGAAGAGTATTGCTCGCAAGGAGAGAGATGACCGCTCTACCGACTGCTCCTTTGATTTCCTGTGTTTACATTCTACTCTTATTTGTAGCATGTTTTCAGAGTGTTTTTCCCCTGTTAATATTCGTTCTATGACATGTATGGGAAGAGTGCATTTAACGGAGAGGAATTATATAAAGACTCGTGAAACTACCATCCGTTTGCGCTGTCTTTTCTATTCATCCTGGGCAGACTTAAAACTCTCACAGCGTTACAAATTGGTGCCCGAACAACTGGATTCACAGGTCACCTCTTGTTCTTTATCTACAAGGAGGTTCGGATTGTTATTTTTTTTTTTTTGGAAGGGGTTTTCGTTGCTGGAGTTTTTCCATTCCACCGTGCTGACTAGCTTGCTAACTATGGACACCATATGGACACCATGCGGTCGGTGTATGACTGATTTTCAGGTGATGTTGTTTTTGTGTTGGTTTTGACTGATTTCCTATGCTATTTTCGTGGATCGCCCGAATATTGACTGTTTTCATAGTATAAAACCGGTTGGAGGAATTTTTTTGTTTGTTTTTCCTCTCTCTCAACGTTTTTCCTTGTGGAATGTGGATCAATAACTGAACTTAACTATATTGAAAGAAAGAAAAAACAATTGTATTTTTTTTTGTGTTGATCGGACAGTCATTGATGGATGACAAAAAGGGAACATTGAAGTGAAGACTGTGTGAAACACTTCAGGGACATAATTATTTTTTTTTTGATTTGCCTATCTGTTCATTTCAAACCAGCACGTGCGGAATAGATTGCATTTGGAAAGGACACTTGGTTGAGTACTTTTTTGTTGAGACTATTGTGCAAATCACTAATTTTTTATCGTTTTTTTTCCTGATACTTTTTTTGTGGGTAACATTGCTGTGTTATTTCATACATAATGGCTTCTCACCCTGACTTTCAGTCTGACTTTACTGACTGGCCCGCAGATGAAGACTCTTTTATACAACAGGGAGCATCACAGCATACTGTTGAAGATTTACGGTCTCAAAACAAGTTGTTACAAGCAGAAGTGGCAGTGCTGCAGCGGTGCCTTCGCGAATCGATTGACCTACAAAAGGATATGATGGACCGTTTAACACATCAAGAGTGTACTGTGCCTGTGACCCCACATCCAGCTCCCAGAGCCAGCTCAACTCCTTACAGTTTGGGGCAAGCTAAGTCAACAGCTCAAAGGTCAGTGCCAGTCAATGTAACTTATGGTTCTGTACCTACATTTTCTCAACCACTCGCTGTGGATATGAGTGGCACAACAAATGCACTTACTGCTATGCTTAACCAATCACGGCTCGAGCCACCCGTGTTTGCTGCAGATGGTTCCCTGAATCCTGAGGAATGGCTTCAGTCTCTCAACGGGTATAGGGCCTCCCTGGATCTCTCAGATGTCCAAATTCTCCTTGAGCTCCCACGTTTCCTGTCAAAATAGCCAAAAAAATGGTTTGCTGCACTAAATCAGTGGAATCAGTTCTGTGAATTCTTTAGGACAGTCTTTCTGCCTTCGGACAATCAGGAACGTGTCCTGAGGGGCATTTTGGACCGTGTGCAAATGCCGGATGAGCCACTGCCGACCTTTGTCGCTCATATGTTGGGTGAGTTTCGTAAGCTAAGGTCTCCTCCACCTCAACTAGAGGAAATAGACTTGATAAGGAAGCATGTGCTTGAGAAATATGGAGTCGCTCTTTATGGCACACCCATACCGTCAGTCATGGACCTTCTTTTGCGGGCTCACGAGCTTCATGCAGTCATTGGTCCAAGTTTTGAGTGTCCTCCTCAGAGACAAGCTAGTAGTACGCCAAAAAGGGATGTTCACTGTTTTAAGTGCTCCTTGCCAGGATTTACCGCTCGTACTTGTCCAAATTGTAGTCTAGGGGAAAGACCGCGTTTGTCTCCAATGGAGCCCCCAGAACCCCCGAGAGATACAGTCGGAGTGTCGGACGTTGGACGGATGGATGGCTCTGACCAAGCCATGGGTGAAGGAAACGTGGCCCCAGACTTTGCCCAGAGGGGAAACTTCAGAGGAGGGAGGACGTTCAGATGAGGCAATCCTCTCTCCAGAAGATAGATGTGCCTCGATTACCTGATGATTCCGTAAATGATCAACCTGAGCTGTGTCATGTGGAGGATATTGCTTCCACGTCCTATTGGAATACCCCGTTCAGAGTGAAAGTTAATCTTTATGGACAAGTTTTTGATGCAACTCTTGACACTGGTGCTTCTCTCTCTGCGGTGCACTCAGCGGTTGTCCAGACCATTCCTGGGGGGGACGTACGATTAAAACCGTGGTCTGCACCTCCAGTTCAGCTTGCGGATGGAGCATCCTGTTGCCCGCTGGGTGTCATTTGGTTGTCTTTGGGTTTCTTGGGCCAGCGTTTCTATCACCGCTTTGCTGTTGTCCATGATCTTTCTTCTCCTGTTATCTTGGGTATGGATTTTATGTTGAGATCTTCAGTTTCGATTCATGTTTCGTCGAGGACGGTAGTGCTCGGAGATGATCCGGTGCCCCTTGAGAAGTTAGAGGGTGCTGACTTAAAGATACCTAGTCCTGATCCTGATTTGTCCTGCCTGGATTTCAATTCTTCTGCCCTGTCTGAGAAGGTTGGAGAATCATCGCTGGAAAACGAGCAGCAACACAAACTAACTGAACTGCTCAAGATTTTCAGTGGGTTGTTTGATGGACATTTAGGACGCACCTCTCTAGTGGAGCACGAAATTGTTACAGCTGATGCAAAGCCGGTTCACCTTGCCCCGTTCCACACTTCTCCTGCTAAAAAGGAACTTATTGAGTCTCAAATCAAAGACATGTTGAGAGAAGGGATAATTGAACCTGCCTCTGGTTCTTGGGCTGCCCCAGTTGTAATTGTACCAAAACATTCAGGAGAGCCAAGGTTCTGTGTCGATTACCGTGCACTAAATAAGCTCACTGTTAAAGACTCTTATCCTCTACTGAGGATTGACGAATCTCTTGACTTCCTGGCTAGAGGGACTTTCATTTCCACCATTGATCTGGCAAGAGGCTACTGGCAGGTGGCAGTGGCAGAGACCTCCAAGCCAAAGACTGCTTTCATTTCCCACTGTGGGTTATTTCAGTTTCGGGTCTTACCTTTTGGATTGTGCAATGCGCCCGCCACATTTCAAAGGCTCATGAACACAGTCCTTGCGGGTCTCATCTATAAGTCGTGTGCCGTCTACTTAGATGATATTGTGGTGGCGTCGCCTACTTTCGAACAGCACCTTGTTGACCTGAGAGAGGTTCTCACCAGGCTGAGATCTGCTGGACTGTCTATCAAGCTGGCAAAATGCCAGTTCTGCAGGAGCGAACTCACCTTTCTGGGTTACAAAATCACCCCAAATGGTATCATGCCAAATGAGGAAAAAGTGAGAGCAGTGATTGATTTTCATACACCAGCTAATGTGAAACAAGTCCGACAGTTTCTGGGAATGACCAGCTATTATAGGTGTTTCATCCAAGATTATGCCCGACATGCTGAGCCACTCTTTGCATTGACCAGGACGGATGTTCCCTTTGTATGGTCAAATGAATGTCAGATGGCCATGGATTATCTCAAGGAAAAGCTGACTTCCGCACCTATTTTGACATTCCCGGACTTCTCTCTTCCTTTCTCTATCCATGCGGATGCGTGCGACAGTGGACTTGGCGCCACACTCATGCAGAAGGACAAAAATAGCAGAGATGTTGTGGTGGACTATGCAAGTCGTGCCCTTCATAAGTCTGAAAAACCTTATTCTACTCCGGAAAAGGAGTGCTTAGCGGTCATCTGGGCCCTCGAACACTTCAGGCCTTATATCGAGGGTCTACACGTGACTATTTTTTCAGACCACAGCAGTTTAAAATGGCTTATGTCACGCCCAAACTTCTCTGGCCGGCTGGCTAGGTGGTCTCTCGGATTGCAGGACTTCGACTTTTACGTTGTCCATAAGCCGGGGACAAGTATGATAGTGTTTATCGCCCAGTCCTAATGATCACCAAAATTGTTAAAATCCACTATTGATTCTTCAGATTCTTTCTTGAGCTTGACCACCAGATGGCCGCTGAGGACAGGCATGTTTTTTTAGGCTCCACACCTATCCTTTTATTTAGCATTTTACATCAGATTGTAACAGTTTTAGCCGATGCTTTTCAACAAAGATACCTCAATTCAAAGAAATGCATGCATCAAAGACGAGAATCAACCAAAAGGTACAGAGAAAATGGATGTATTTGGACAATGCTGCTTTGTATGTGGTTCCTGCTTGTTCCATCAGCTCAAGGCCTTTCTTTGGCTAGAAATCAATCAGTTGTTCCTACACTTCATGTACCCTTTAATGATATATCAAGACAAATTTATTTTGGATATGGACAGCATATTGCTTATTCTATTTTCTGGCAGAAAGATCATTATACTGGAATTGCTACTAAAGACAGAAAACAATACACAAAAAGAATCAAATGGCATGATTACAAGATTCTACTAGTTTTGCTGCTACTAAGTGGGGATATACAGTTAAATCCTGGCCCATCTGTAAATCTTAACCCAGATCTAAACAGTGATTTGACCAAACACTGTCTTCAGAAAGCAGTGTTGGTTTGGAATGATTCAACTGGAAGGAAGGAATCAACAGATATATTCCCTCTGGGACTGATGGCTACTAAACAGCAAAGGTGTATTAATGGTCTTGCTCTTCACCAACATGAACATGAACTAGTGGATGAAAGAAGCAAACTGTATGCACCCATCAGGCCAGGCCCAGGTTTCAGCAGCGGCAGATCAGCAACCACCAGGCCAGGCTTAGGCCTCAATGGCAGCAGTAGCAGCAGTCCAGTTACCATTGAGCCAGGCTTAGGCCTTAGCATCAGCAGTAACCAGGCTGTCACTGGGCCAGGCCTCCGCAACAGTAATAGCAACAGTAGTAGCATTAGCCTAGCTACTACCAGGCCAGGCTCAGGCCTCAGCAGCCCAGCTACCATCAGTCCAGGCTCAGGCCTCAGCAGCAGCAGTCCAGCTACCACCAGGCCAGGCTCAGGCCTCAGCAGCAGCAGTCCAGCTACCACCAGGCCAGGCTCAGGCCTCAGCAGCAGCAGTCCAGCTACCAAGAGGCCAGGCCCAGGCCTCAGCAGCAGCAGTCCAGCTACTACCAGGCCAGAATCAGGCCTCACTAGCAGCAGTCCAGCTACCACTAGGCCAGGCTCAGGCCTCAGCAGCAGCAGTCCAGCTACCACCAGGCCAGGCTCAGGCCTCAGCAGCAGCAGTCCAGCTACTACCAGGCCAGAATCAGGCCTCAGCAGCAGCAGTCCAGCTACCATCAGGCCAGGCTCAGGCCTCAGCAGCAGCAGTCCAGCTACCACCAGGCCAGGCTCAGGCCCCAGCATCAGCAGTCCAGCTACCACCAGGCCAGGCTCAGGCCTCAGCAGCAGCAGTCCAGCTACTACCAGGCCAGAATCAGGCCTCAGCAGCAGCAGTTCAGCTACCACCAGGCCAGGTTTAGGCCTCAGCAGTAGCAGTCCAGCTACTACCAGGCCAGGCTCAGGCCTCAGCAGCGACAGTCCAGCTACCACCAGGCCAGGCTCAGGCCTAAGCAGTAGCAGTCCAGCTACCATCAGGCCAGGCTCAGGCCTCAGCAGCAGCAGTCCAGCTACCACCAGGCCAGACTCAGGCTTAGGCCTCAGCAGTAGCAGTCCAGCTACCATCAGGCCAGGCTCAGGCCTCAGCAGTAGCAGTCCAGCTACCACTAGGCCAAGCTTAGGCCTCAGCAGCAGCAGTCCAGCTACCACCAGGCCAGGCTTAGGCCTTAGCAGTAGCAGTCCAGCTACTACCAGGCCAGGTTCAGGCCTCAGCAGCGACAGTCCAGCTACCACCAGGCCAGGCTCAGGCTTAGGCCTCAGCAGTAGCAGTCCAGCTACTACCAGGCCAGGCTCAGGCCTCAGCAGCGACAGTCCAGCTACCACCAGGCCAGGCTTAGGCCTCAGCAGCAGCAGTCCAGCTACCACCAGGCCAGGCTTAGGCCTCAGCAGTAGCAGTCCAGCTACCACCAGGCCAGGCTTAGAGCCAAACCTAAAGGCTTATTAGGCGGCCATTTAAATATAAGGAGTATGGCACCTAAACGAGAAGAGCTAGAACATCTGCTCTGCAATTCCAACATTGACTTTATAGGCCTCTCTGAAACATGACTGACACATAACTCTCCAGATTCTGTTGTAAATATGCCTGGGTATAATGTGCACAGGAATGACAGGGAGCATGGTAGGGGCGGAGGAGTTTTGTTGTATGTGAGAGATGTTTTTAATAGTTGTATGACCAGAGGATATCCAAATTGAAGGTGTCGGAGTAGATGTATCCCTTTCATCTTCAATGTCATTTACCATAATATGTGTATATTGTAAACCATCTGCAAAGTTGGATTTCTATGAAAAATTTAAACTTCTTCTCAAATATTGTGATTTAAATAAAGAAACCATTATTATTGGTGACTTTAACGTAAATTGGAATGAAAAGAAGGTTAGAAAACATCTTAAAGAAACTACAGACCGCTATAATTTCACACAATTAATTCAACAGCCCACTCGGATAACTTCACATTCCAAAACATTAATAGATTTACTTTTTGTCAATCGACCTGAAAGAATTACAAAAACATTTAACTTTATGACAGGCTTATCAGATCACAATGCTTTCTTTTTTCAAGAAAGCTCACAAAAAGACGTTTCAAAGTTTCACACAGTCATACTGTGTATAATGCTATTCCAAAAAACCAAATGCCAAACTTTGCGGCGGCTTTGCAAGAAACCGATTGGAGTGAATTAAATCAAAGTGAGGACATAGAGAATTGTAGTAATCTGTTTCAGTCTAAAATCAATCAAGTAATGTTAAATTTTACCAAAAGAGGAAGCCATAATAAGAGAAAAGGAAAGTTGTTACCTTGGTTAAATGATGAGTGTAGGAAATTAATGAAGGAGAGGGATGTGCAACTTAAATCATTAAAATCAGGTCTTACAATAGATAGGCAAAAATTTACATCCTTAAGAAATAAAGTCACTAACTATATACGAAAGGCAAAAGCAAAATTCTTCATGGATATTATCACTGATGCAAAAGGGAATGGCAAAAAGATCTGGCAAAATCTCAATAAATTACTTGGTAGACAAAAGAAAGAATCAATTGAAGACTTTGAACTCAAAATTAACAACGCTGTAGTAAATAACCCAAATTCTCTATCAAATGAATTTAACCAATATTTTTCTAAATCTGTTAGGGAGATAACTGAACTGTTTGAGCAAACTGAGAAAATAACTAGACCCATTGATCCTTCCAAGCCTGTGTTCAATTTGTGTGAAATAACAGAGCAGGAGGTAGACAACATCATTGGATCGCTTAAGAGTTCCAAAGCAAAGGATGCTTATGGGTTCGATTCACATTCTCTAAAATTATGTAAAGACTCCTTAATTGCTCCAATAACATATATGATCAATTTATCATTCAAGCAGAGAATTGTTCCATCCTTCTGGAAAATGGCCTTAGTCACCCCAATCTTTAAATCTGGTGATAAATTAAATGTAGCCAACTACCGACCAATCAGTATCCTTCCAGTGGTCTCCAAAGTCGCTGAGAGGTGGGTTGCTAAAATTATAAATGAGCATCTAAATAAAGGCCACTCCCCCTTGCATCCGATGCAATTTGGGTTCCGCACCAATCATTCAACTGAATTTGCCAACAGTTTGTTTGTAGAAAAAGTAAAAAGTAAATTGGACAATAGTGCTTGTGTCGGTGCTGTGTTTTTAGATTTAAAAAAAGCATTTGACACTGTTAATCATGAGATTTTATTATCTAAATTGACATATTTTAACTTTTCCTCAAATGCCATTCAATGGATTAAATCGTATTTGGACTCAAGAAAACAGTGTGTTAACATTAACAGTGTCAAATCGTCTTTCCTAGATGTCCCCGTTGGTGTGCCTCAAGGGTCAATACTCGGTCCCTTAATATTTTCTTTATATATAAATGACCTTCCAAACACTTGTGTTGATGTTGAATTTCAAATGTATGCTGATGACGCAGTCATCTACACAAGTGCAAAAAGTGTTCAAGAGGCTTCTGCCATCCTGACCTCCGCTTTGGTCCCTGTAAATGAATGGCTTTTTAAATCCTGTCTGCTACTCAATACTAAAAAGACAGTTTGTATGATGTTCACTAAACAGTCCCGCGACATTAAACAATCTGGTGTATTTTTAAGAGGAGAAGAATTAGAAATCGTCTCGGAATTCAAATACCTTGGTGTGACCCTTGATTCCACATTAAGTTTTAAAAAAACATGTAAAAAGAATATCGAGTACAGTAAAATTAAATCTACGAAATTTTAAACAAATCCGTCAATTTATACCATTCGGGGCTGCTAAGGTGTTTCTACATTCTATGATTTTATCACATATTGAATATTGTTGTACAAGTTGGACATTGACTGGTATGAACACACTCAAATCAATAGAATCACTCTATAAAAATGCCTTAAAAGTCTTTGATAAAAAAACAATTTCCGTCCATATTTGTAATATATTACAAACACATAATCTATTAAGTCTAGAGAATTTTAAACATTTTAAATATGCCTGTTTTGTTTACAAAGTGTTAAATGGATTAGCCCCATCTCCCATATCGGACTTCTTTAAATTAAAGACTCACAGTGGTGCCAGGACACGGTCTTCCACTAGAGGTGACTGTGAGGTGCTTTTCAGAAGAACAGCCTTTGGACAAAATGCTCTGTCTGTGAAGGCTTGTAAGTTATGGAACAGTATCCCCATCACTGTTAGGGAATGTTCCACATTTCCTATATTTAAAATCAAACTCAAAGTGTGGCTTAAAGCAAACCAGTTTTGTGACCATTAAGTGACTTTTATTTTACTTTGCTTGAACTTATTCATTTTTGTCATTTTGTATGTTATAAGTTCTGTATTTCTGTAATTTGCCAATTAAGGGACTACGGATGTAAATTAGCCCTGTGGCTATAATCTGGCATGTTTACGTCTGTTTTTGTTGTTTCAATGCAGATGTTCATTAATGTGCATTGTCCCTATCAAATAAATAAATACTGAAGCTGCATTCTGGAATAAACAGATCAAATGTATGCTCTACACCTGCTGATGTATTCCCTTACGATCAGCATTTTGAAACAAGCTTTTTGTATTTAAAAAAATATAAGTAATATGTAGTTTTGCAAAGTCATGTGTAGACATTATTTATATTTGTCGACAAAACTAAATGTAAACCTTTAAATGTCTTTTATATCAAAAGGTTATTAATATAATGAAAAATAGTTGTGTTAAGTGTGTCCAAACCTTTGACTGATCACTGCATCATGTTACCATGGTTTGGCCAAGTAGGACATTTTCCTGGATCAGAAAACAACATTCCAAAAGTACAAATACACTAATCTCATCCCAGACGCTTCCTATGCTTCAAGAAATGGAAAGCACTTCTGTAAATTGATGAGGAGAAATAATACAAGTCAAATTTTGTAGCACCTGAGACTCTACACATATCAGTCTTACAGAAAAAGCTGTTTTATTCTACATAAAGCATATAACGGCAAGAGCAACAAACAACACAAAACTGTTGATATTGATCCAAAAAGGGAAAGGAAAAACTTAAAAAGCAAAACAGAAGAAAAACAAATGGCTTTGGTGTGAGGTGACAGCCATTATAAACAAACTTCATGCATCCATGCCGATAAGTGTAGCCAAGTCCAAAAACATTTGGACTGAATAAGAGCCAGGAACTGACTGAGTGCCCTAAAATCTTACTAGCTGATAGGATGTTGATGGAGATCCATGTCTTTCTTGGCAAAATCAAAGTAAGCAACTGCATCATGGTGTGTTGCGCACATATTTATTGTATTTTATATATTTACAAGCATTCTAATTAAAATGTGTATTGGGCTAGTAGGAGAAACACTCATTGTTGTGAACAAAAGGGTGCTCACACATTTATTGGATTAACACAAACTATTAATACAACTCACATTATTTTCAGTACATAGCTTAGACATCCAACTGTAGGTTTTTATTAACATAGTTAATTGTATACAGGCATCTTTAACATGGAGATCCTCATACACCTCTATTATTACTTTACATTACTAAATTGAATTATGCCAGGTGAGTTGGGAGTAAACTGCATAATATAAGATACACAGGCGCTGGTCATATAATTAGAATATCATCAAAAAGTAGATTTATTTCACTAATTCCATTCAAAAAGTGAAACTTGTATATTATATTCATTCATTACACACAAACTGATATATTTCAAATGTTTATTTCTTTTCATTTTGATGATTATAACTGACAACTAAGGAAAATCCATTCAGTATTCAATTCAGTATCTCAGAAAAATTGAAATATTACTTAACCCTCTGAGGTCTAAGGGGTATTTTTGGGGCCTGGAGAAGTTTTGTCATGCCCTGACATTTGTGTTTTTATTCAGTTGCTTATAAACATCTAAATGGCTAAAGTCTAATATCACTGTAATCAGCACGCACGTGTGTACATGATTGTGTTTTTGAGATAAAAAAAAATGTTATGCGTGGTTAATGAAAAACAAAAAATGTTAATCACTTGAATAAGGCCATAAAACACATACAGAACATTGGTTCCCGGGATTTTTGAGAACTGGAGCTTTTAGCCTAGAATCTTTCTTTCTAAATGATGTGAAAATCATCTTGTTTACTCACTCACAGAAAACAATATATTGATAAAAATTTTCTAAGACACATTTTGTTTGTAAAAGTCATATGCGAGTAGGCGTCAACTATAATGAATATCATTGGGATTTACACCTGAGAAGACAAAGACCCGCATAATGCGCTGCATAATGAGCCTTTCAGTCAGCTGTGTGTCACTGTGAGGGAGGAGTTACAAGAAAGAATGTGAGGACAAAATAAATCTATATAATTTTATGTTTATAGTTTATTTAGAATATTTAATATATTTATTTATATATATTTAATATATAAATAAATTAAATATATAAAACTATATTTGATTATCCCACAACATAATTTAATATTCACTTGCGAGTGAAGTTAAACTGTTTATTAGGAACAATCAAAGCGGATTTTAAAGCTGATTTTTTTACATCATTACTCCAGTCACACAATCCTTCAGAAATCCTTTTATCAATCTGATTTTCTACAAAAAAAAAAAAAAAACTTATTATTATTATTAATAATGTTGAAAAGAGCTGAGAATATTTTTTCAGTTTTTTTGGGATAAATTGAAAGAACAGCAGTGTTACATTACATTTGTTACATTTACATTTATTTGTTACATTTATATTATTTACATCAAGCTTTTGAATGGTATAGTAGTGTATATTGTTATTGAAACTTGTTTCACTTGATTATACATTTTGTCAGGAATTATAGTTTGGAAAAAGTCTAACTAGTAAAATGTTTACACATTATGTTAAAACTAGTACAAGTATATAAATAAATAAAAAGAGATTTACTCATGTTTATGATCTCTGCTGAATAAAGCGCTTCATTCTTTTTTTCTGAGGAAATCTAAAACCCTGAGGTAATCCACATCACATCATTTTGGGCTGAATTATGTCTTATTCCTCTCATCACGAAGCAAACAGTAAAATAAAAAAACTCGAACAGTCTCGCTGCATTGTTTTCTGTTATGGACGTATTCAAGCCGCGCACTTCAGTGAAACTTTATAATCTCAAAAGCGTGTTCAGTGTGTGGTTGTGGTCGCATTAGAGATAATAAATGGAGACGTGAAAAACGGACATCACGTAGTTTTCATATGGATTACGTTATCACAGAATATTTGTTCGGCAGCACTTGCTTAATTTAAAAATAGACAATGCAAGCTTTCTATAGATATATCTCTCTCATGTCTCTTCATTGAGTATTCACTGAGTTACAGTTCATTTTAATGATGCGTGTCTAAATGAAGATCACTGCAGACAAAGGCTGCAGACAGCACACCTTGTATATTATCTTTATTTTATAAATGCACAAAGTTTTGTTGTTATTATGTCTGTATACAAAAAAATTAGACCGTTTACAGATTCGATTGATGTATTGCTCTTATCTGTACGATCAAAGTGTAATTTAAGTTCTTTTTGGGGTTATCAGGACGCATAAACGCGTTAATAGACTTCAAAGGGTTAAGACCAATAAAAATAAAGGATTTTTAGAAATCTTGGACAACTGAAAAGTACGAACATGAAAAGTATAAGCATGTACAGCACTCAATACTTAGTTGGGGCTCGTTTTGCCTGAATTACTGCAGCAATGTGGCGTGGCATGGAGTCGATCAGTCTGTGGCACTGCTCAGGTGTTATGAGAGCCCAGGTTGCTCTGATAGTGACCTTCAGCTCTTCTGCATTCTTGGGTCTGGCATATTGCATCTTCCTCTTTACAATACCCCATAGACCCCTGTTCTGGCAAATTAATAACAGGGATACCATGGTCCTTAAACCAGGTACTGGTAGCTTTGGCACTGTTTACAGGTGCCAAGTGAAAATTAAATCTGCATCTCCATAAAGTTGGTCAGCAGCAGGAAGCATGAAGTGCTCTAAAACTTCCTGGTATACGGCTGCGTTGACCTTGGACCTCAGAAAACACAATGGACCAACACCAGCAGATGACATGGCACCCCAAACCATCACTGACTGTGGAAACTTTACACTAGACCTCAAGCAACGTGGATTGTGTGTCTCTCCTCTCTTCCTACAGACTCTGGGACCCTGATTTCCAAAGGAAAATCCAAAATTTACTTTCATCAGAGAACATAACTTTGGACCACTCAGCAGCAGTCCAGTTCTTTTTGAAGCGAGATGCTTCTGACGCTGTCTGTTGTTCAAGAGTGGCTTGACACCCCATGTCTTGCATACGTCTGTGCGTAGTGGTTCTTGAAACTCTGACTCAAGCTGCAGTCCACTCTTTGTGAATCTCCCCCACATTTTTTTAAGTTTTTTTTTTTCACAATCCTCTTCAGGGTGCGGTTATCCCTATTGCTTGTACACTTTTTTTTTTCTACCACATCTTTTCCTTCCTTTCACCTCTCTATTAATGTGCTTGGACACAGAGCTCTGTGAACAGCCAGCGTCTTTTCCAATTACCTTTTGTGTCTTGCCCTCCTTGTGCAAGGTGTCAATGGTCGTCTTTTGGACAACTGTGAAGTCAGCAGTCTTCCCCATGATTGTGTAACCCACAGAACTAGACTGAGAGACCATTTAAAGGCCTTTGCAGGTGTTTTGAGTTAATTAGCTGATTAGAGTGTGGCACCAGTTGTCTTCAGTATTGGACATTTTAACAATATTCAAATTTTCTGAGATACAGAATTTGGGATTTTCCAAAATTAAAAGAAATAAACATTTGAAATATATCAGTCTGTGAGTAATGAATGAATATAATATACAAGTTTTCAACTTTTTGATGATATTCTAATTATATGACCAGCACCTGTATTAAATGAGCTCTTTAAGGCAGAGATTTTATTACTAGGCAGAATTTAGTGGAGGATGGTGCCTGGCAAACACATGCACAAAGAATTGCACAGTTTCAGGAATAGAGATAAATGCTTTTACCAGTATCATGCTACAAGATGGCTGCACGTGTGGTTTTTGTGTTAGTTTGTTAGTTTTTTAAATCGTTTTTGAAGTCGTTTTGAAGATTACTAAAATTATTAGTGGTGTGTTTATGCCACTTAATGATATTTCTATAAACTAATTGGAGACTGGAAACGTCCCATGTTTGAAAAATGTGGACTTTTATACCTATATGCCTACTTTGCTCCATGATATGGAGAATGCAATTGGTTGGCGGCGGGCCTTTCGCTGTTGAACAGGAGGAACGCGCACCTGCTTCTGCACCTGTGCCATGTCTATGGGTTTTGCGTACTGAAGCCACTACGGAGCGGATCAGGGAGCCGTTCATGGTTGGTGTGGATGAAATGTTATCTGTTGGTCACGAGGGTCACACACCTGGGCTGTGTCTGTGGGTATCAAGTGCTGAGACCGCTGGAGAACGAACCAGATATTTGGCTGTGTCGCTGAGAGGGTTTGAATTTTCCTCTTTATGGCCCGTTTGGATTGGTGATCCACCAAAAAGGTTATTTTGCCTTTTGGTCAGAGGAAATGGAAAACTGACCCATTATGCTACATCTATTTGCAGTCCGAGCTGCGGCGTGGTGGCGAAGAGAAAGTGGTTTGTGCTTTTGCTACTGGAAAGAAAATTATTCACAGTACTTTTTTACCCATTTCAGATTGTGGTGATATTATTTATATGCATGCTTCTATATATTTATTAAAAAGATTAGATTGCATTTATCGTGCTGCGTTGCGTTTTATAACAAATGCTTGTTCACGTACACATCATTGTTTGTTATATAACCGTGTAGGCTGGACCTCCTTACATCAAAGAAGGAAATCACATATATGACTATTTACAGTAAAGGCATTGTTGGGTATGCTGCCAAATTACATTACTAGGCTTTTATGCCAGTATAAAAAGAACTATAGCACTAGATCATCGATTGGCATTAAATTAGAAGTACCTAGGATACACTCAGAACATGGAAAATCAGCTTTCTCCTACTCTGCTCCTTGGCTGTGGAATGAATTTCAAATTATTGCTCAACTAGAAAGAATTCCTTCTTTGAATGTGTTTAAAAATATATTGCAATGTAAAATGAATGAAGTGTGTGGCTGTTTTAATTAATTTGGTGACATTTGATTAATGTTTTTGTATTTACCTTGTCTGTTCAGAATTTTTTTTATGTTTTGTAATTGTGAAACTTTAATACAGCCATCTTGGCCAGGACTCCATGGAAGAAGAGATTTCTTTTAATCTCAATGGGACCTTCCTGGAAAAATAAAGGTTAAATAAAATAAACATTGTTGTAATAGGGTGATGTTGTTATTACAGTGCATGTTTAATTCAGTATATCCAGTTCATCTTAAATAAAAAGCAGCTACAAACAGAAATGCAGAATGAACATTCATTTGAAAACGTCAGGATGTCAACCAAGCAGTGGCTAACTTTTTTTCTTTTTTTTCTGCGAAATAAACTGGAATATAATAATATATTTTTAAATCAAAAGTGGCACATTGCTTTTAACAGTTCAGTAACCTAATCTGGCAAGAAAAAGGTATTCCAAGTTATCTTTATCACTTTTGATTTATTGTTGTCTGGAAATGGATGGCCAAATTTAGCAAATTGCACCATGCATACTCAACAGAAACAGAAAATACTACAGAACTAGTAAAACCAGTATATTGTTCTGAACATGGTCTCGCTCTCTCTCTCTCTCTCTCTCTCTCTCTTTCTCTATCTCTCTCTCTCACACACACACACACACACACACACAGATATTCAGAATCTTCAGATCTGTTTGTGATTAGATTTCAGTCATAAAAAAAGAACTGGTCATTTATACCAACTGAATTTATTTGTGCCTGGTCTTTCTCTCATGCAGGAGGTGGTATGTCAGAAGAATATGGTAAGTGTCTTAATCTTCACTTACTCCCTTCCCTCATCTTAATTTTTCAAAAAGAAAGATGACATTGCAAACCTGAAAACGTGGGAAAAGATAAATTCATTTTTAAGTTTGGTTATATCATGTGGTAGGAGATAAGTTATTTGACAGACATTATTGATTTTGGTGTAAGGGATTTTTGCAACAAGTTTTATTGTAGAATTTTATAATTGGGTACCAAAAAAAAAGTTTCAGCCAGCGATATCCCAAAGTGGTTTGAGTGAACCTTAGAATATTTGTGAGATTTTAAATGTACTGATAATGAAATATACTGTACAGGAGGTGCAGAAAACCTAGAAAACTGACAAATGAAATTAAATAAAATGTATAGATATTTTTTCTCCTGCAAAGAAAATATCTTTGAGCCATTTTTGGGGCATGACATACCTGCTTACTGCTGATTTATTCATCAGTGTCCATTTTCACTTTGGGCATTAATAGTATTTCTCTGTTTCTATGTTTTCCTCCTATTTGCTCTTTTTCCAGACATGTGCCGCTAACTACACATTCATTCCATACATGGTGACGCCTCAGAATAAGGTGTATTGCTGTGAGGGCAGTCTGATGAAGGGTTTGAGTGAACTGATGCAGCCCAGCTTTGAGGCCCTGCTGGGGCCCATCTGTATGCCACTGCTGGAAAGACTCACTCAAATGCTCACCAGCTGCAAGACCAACACCTGGTGGGAACTCACTAGCTCCTTTATCTCTTCACTTCTCATTTTCATCTTACAGTTTGAAAGTCATATAGGGCTCTAATACAGTTGCAATCTTTATGTCTGAATATATCATGAGCAATTTTCCCTCTAATTTTTTTTTCTTGCTTGGCAAATCTTTTCTCTGTGGGGTGGACATTTCGGCCACCAGAGCAATTATTTATACAAGACCTGCACAGCGTGCACACGTACACAAAAGGGTGTAACTTTTAACTTTCATATGCCATTTATATTTGTTTTGACGCTTGATGTAACTAAATTATGCAAATTTTAGGTTACCTGGGAATATTTTTACAGTGCTGTTACCAAGCAATTCAATAAAAAATATTTATATATATTTTCAATAAATATATATATAAACTAGGGATGTGCATTTTGGGAAATTTCTCATTTCGATCATCGATAGGTTTCAAAAACGATTGATCGGGGGTGGGGCTTGTGCGGGGGGGGGGGTTTGCGGGGCATGGCCATAATGTATATAATGAAAAAATCTGAAGATTGTTATGAAAATGAAAAAAATAAAAAAATAAAAATCTGACATGAAAATCTGTCTATGAAAACATGAACATGATTAGGACAGGTTAGATTATGATTATGATGAATGTTATTAATAAAGGAGCAAGAAATATCTGCCTGAGGTGAAGAGTAGCCTATACCAATAAACGGAAGCGAATTCTATGACACATCCTTTGATAAATCAGAAAACTGAAACACATATCAGACGTAACATTAGGGGAGAGTGGGGGCGGTTGCAACACTTTTTACATTTCCTTCAGTTTCTCAGCGACTGTTTGTATTAGAAAGACAAATATATATATATATATATATATATATATATATATATATATATATATATATTAAACCCATATATATCACCTACCTGCCCATACTGTTGCAACATGTGTACATGTGATAATATGAAAGTAATTTGTACTTAAATGGACCCTGAAAAATGTTGCAACTGTCCCCATACATGGGGACAGTTGCAACAGTACCGAGGGGCAGTTGCAACAGTCATTTAGATTTAATAAAACTCATACTTCGGCATCATTTTTCAAATCTTTTTTTAGTTTATTTGAGACCAGAGTTCACTGAGTTAACTTATTAAAGTAAAAAACCAGTACACAACCATGTAACACCTTTGTAAATCCCACAAACTGATTCATGTAGGCCCTAACAATTTCATAACGCCACCAAAAGAACACAAACTGATTATTTCATAGCATCATGTATTCACAATTCCCCATCTGACTCACAATTGTGGCAAACGTAAATGGAACCACCATCAGTGCAGGCTTCATGAGCCCATGCCTTGCACTGCCAACATTGAAGCCACACCTCGCTTGGTCTGAAGTAGCTCTCCCAACAAAAATCTTCTTCTTTCTCAGAGTCACTGTCCTTCTCTGTATGCTTTTTCTTCACGGTTTTGGTTTGTTGGCTTGTTTCCATTGTGTTTTTTGTCAGTTTCCTCTTAACTTTGGTTGGCTTTCTCTTAACTTTTGCTTTCTCCCTCTCCAAAGCCTCCTTTTCGGGGGTGTCTGTCAAGATGGCTGATTTGCATTTTTTCCTACCGTTTGCTTTCGTTATCTTCCGTGGTGCTGCTCTGGGGTGAGGTCTAACAGTCTCAGGTGAGAACTCAGCTTGCACTGGAGAAACTGTAGTAGCAGCAGAAGTCCCAGCATGCACTGGAGGAACTGCAAAAGAAGCAGAACTCCCAGCTTGCACTGGAGGAACTGTAGTAGCAGCAGAAGTCCCAGCATGCACTGGAGGAACTGCAAAAGAAGCAGAACTCCCAGCTTGCACTGGAGGAACTGCAGAAGAGGCAGAAGTCCCTGCGTGCACTGGAGAAACTTCCAAAGGAGCAGATGTCACAGTTTGCTCTGTAAGAACTGGTGGTGGCGGCCGGTCTGTCACCAAAGATGGTGCAAAGTCTTTGAATTTGTCTCGGTTATAAGGCCAAATTCCAGTGCTGCTAAAGCCATTCTGCACATTGCCTGGTGTTCCAGCCAATGGGAGGGCCAACCTAACAATTCCAGGAATGTCGTAGATGGACATCGTCAGGCCTGGGTGACTTCTCATCCAGGTATCGCAAAATGAGTTGACATGACATTTTAGGGGGCCATAAACGGTACGATCGAGTGGCTGTAATTTGTGGGAGCAATGGGGTGGAAACGATAGCATGACTATGCCATTTTCTCTGCAGAAATCTATTCCTCTTACAGAAAGATGGGAGGAATGATTATCAAGGATCAAAAGGACTTTGGCATCCAATGAGGCCCTTGTGTGGTGGTGGAAATGCTTAAGGAACTGAAGGAAATGGTCCTCCATCATCCACCCTGATTTATTGGCGGCTCCAATGCATCCAGATGGGCCATCGCGGATGAAATGGTCCTTAAAGTTAACCCGCGGGAATATGAACATGGGTAGAATCATGTTCCCTAATGCATTGCCTGCACATGCAACTGTTACCAGTGTCCCTCTCTCTCCGGAGGTTACTGCCCCAACCTGTCTGACGCCACGCCCGGCAACAACATTTTCTGGTTCTTGGACAGTTGTCACCCCGGTCTCATCCATATTCCAGATGTCCTTCCCTTCAAATTTATTTTTGTCAAGCACATTTGCAAGATTGTTGTAAAACAAGGATACATTGTGACGGTTGAAGCTTGTGTTCCGTGTGAGACTGGTAGCTTGAGGGCACCTTATAGACAGACGGGGCTGTCTTTTCATGAACCCCATAAACCAATCCCGGCCAGCCAAGGAGCACTCATTCCAGTTTTCAGGGTAGGAGCACTTGTAATAGACAGCCAGTTGGAAGGCCAATCGACGAACCTGCAAAATGGATGGTAAATGAAAATGGAGGTGGAATGGGGTAAAATCTTATTATTTCACAGTCTCAATATTCTAATATAATTCTCCCTACCAGCCCTCCCTTTAAGCCTACACTCTGCTTTAATACCTTCCTCATGCTTACCTCTTTAGTGCTGAGACCATAGAAAAGATCAGCTGCTCTTTTTAGGTATTCTGCAAGGCTATCTTCCTGTTGGACTGAGAAGACCCTCCTCGGGGTCCAATAACCTGTCCTCATCTCCTCTCCTGGACTTAACTTCTCTCTCTTTTTAATAAAGCGGTAGAGGGTTGTGTGGCAAATTGAATACTCTTTTGCTACAGACCTCACTGTCCTGCTGTCATTGCTCACTAAAGCAGCAGCTAAGGACAGAATAGGTAGAGGGACACCCCTATCTGTTATCCTTTTCCTGTCTCGTGGCATACTGAAAAAACATAACAGAAAATGTAGGATCCACTGCAGCCAAGTTTGAATTTTAAAAAAGACACCTGGCTATTGAAATATGTTCTTTATCCCACCACTGATTTGCCTTTTATAAAAAAAAAAAATCTAATTGTCATTATTATTGTCATGAGGGACAGTTGCAACACCATGTGGGGACAGTTGCAACAATGCGTTGCAACTGTCCCACCTCCTGGCAGCCATCTTAAAACTAGTGATGCTAGCCTAACAAATTAGCTTGAACACATTGTACCTATGTCTGTTAAGAGCTAAGAAACTGCACATTCAAACTATAAAACTATAAAGATCAATGCTTAAACAGTTTAGAAATTATGACAAAAAATCTAGTTTGTAAAAAAAGTTACTTTTTTACCTTGAATTTCAGTTCTCCCATAAGGTAGTTTCACATGTGGCTGTAAACTTCCAGAAAGAAGGAGGGGCACACTGAGCATGTACAGTAGGAGTGTCATGACTCCAGCTCATTCCTGATTGGATAAATCAGCAATGTTGCAACGGCCACACGTTGCAAATGTCCCCACTCTCCCCTACAACTTGTATCAGCACAATGGGATGCTAAGTTATGCGTTAGAGAGAGAGAGAGAGAGAGAGAGAGAGAGCGAGAGAGAGCGAGCTCCAGCTGATGCGTTTTCATGACAGCGCGCTGAAAGATGGGCAAGGGCAGATTTTACTATAGATTCATATAAAGTTCTCATTATAAATGTATGGCAGATTTGTGCTATATTTTCATCTACGTTATTAAGAGTAATAGTTGCAATTAAGTTTTATTTTTAAGTTAAGTTTTATTTTCCATAAACCACCTGCGTTTTCGAAGCCATATAAATTGAATTATGGCCACAAATATGACGGAAAAAAGCTCGGCTGCATTATTATAACATCAGTATTAAAATAATAATAATAATAATAGAAAAATAAAACATTTAAGAGCAATATCATTATCGGGCATTGCTTATATGAGCATGAAACGAATCGCTGATATGCAGCGATTTCAGCATAATTGTTCATGTTAATTAATCAGACGTAGGCTAGCTCTTGCAACTTTTATTTGAAAAAAATTCGCTGATGCAGATGTGAACTTGACCGAAAGTGTAACTTGGATTGCGCTTTATAAACACGAAAGTACAATAAATTCATATTAATGTCACTATCGTTATTTTTTATGTATTCCAATATTTAATTAATATTTTGTATTCAATTTGCACTTTCTGATCAACCAAAATATTATTTAAATATTATTTAACAGCATGAAAATCACTGATTATTGCTTAATAATTGAATAAAATGTAAAATATATTTAAGATAAAAACTATGACAAATAATTTAGATTTTCGTCATCTTTACGAATATGTTTAATGTAATTAGGCTAATATATCCTGTGCATTTTTATCTGTGATTTAAAAATTAACACACAAAGATACTTTTTCTTTTTTTGCTACTTTATTCATCTGCATTTTTTTTAACAAAACATTGTCTTCCAGTATAACTTTAGCAGTATATTTTTTGATCCAGTGGTGAAACGTAGTTTTTAAAAGATAAAGAAAAAAGATCACCAAAGTTCAACCAAACAGCTATTAAAAGGAATATAAGAGACCAGAGACCAAATAGCCTAGATATTTTAACTATGGCTAAAACTCAAAACTAAAATAATAATATTATTAAAAAAATGGATATTATATTTACCACGACCGGTCAAACATTCAAATGTCTATTCAAAAAGATAAGTCGGTCTACGTGCTCAGATGAGAGCAGAGTGCGCAGCCTGTTCACATTTAGTGGAATAAATTCGCTCCGCTGGAACAGATGTTGCAGGAACAGCCAGGTACCACTGGACAAGTATGCTTAGCTTTGTAAACCGATTCTCATTTACCTTCCACCACAGTTAAGGAAAGCTTTAAACCTTCCCTGTCCCTGAAACTAATGGGCAGCCAGCAAATCTTTCACCACCACTTCAGCGAATAGCTTTCTCATGTTCTCGGTTCTGCCTGCATTGCATTTAAGTCTTACAGCAAGTGATTCAATGCTCGTCTGAGTTGCCGCTCTGTTATCGCCAGACATTTTATGTACAAATGTTAGATGATAGCGCATTGTATTGTTGTAGATTTGTGTGACAGCTTGGCGCTGCACAGCTTACCCTGAACTGTATTGTCATCGTTCTTCTCAAAGGGAAGCCAGCCATCACTACATGACTTTGAGGCAATGATTATCTGTCTTCTTACGTCTTTTGAGGCATCAAGTGGGAAGCAAACCAATCAGAGCTAAGGGCGCCACCATAACCAATCAACAACAACAAAAAAAAAAACTCCGATCATCGTTTACGTGATCGATCGTCGCTGTCGCGGTCGAGTACTTGATCACTGTTGCACATCCCTAATATAAACGTATATATATTTTTAACATTCAGGAAAAACATAACTTCTAATTTGGCCAAAGAAAACTTTTCATAGTCAACATTTTTCTATATTAATTTGTGCATTTTGAAAATGTTTAGTAAAGGGGCAAAAAGTCATTGTCACTGTGGGAGGACCGAGAGAGAAACGTTGAGTACAAGCAAAAGTCTTTAATCCAGGAATTACAGGGATAATCCAAAATGGGAACACAGAAAATCCAATAAGTAGACCCAACAGAGACAAACTCAACAGAGAAGGACTTTAATACAGGGGATGATTGAATAAACACAGGTGTAAGGGATTACTAATTAAACTAAACAAGGACAAGAACATAACCAAATAAGGAGGCACAAGAAGGACTACAGGGGCAAAACCGGTACAAAAGTGTGACATATCGCCCCCTCCCAGAAGGTGCGTCCTCACACTGTAACAACAGAGGAAGGCATAGGTGAAAACGTGGGAGGAGGCTCTGGATGAGGACGGAATTCCAAGAGGAGGATGATGGAGACCAGGGAGGAGACAGGAGGGTCTTGAAGCAGGAGGAGTCCAGCTGGACCCATAACAGCGGCCCATGGTGGGAGGAGCCATGGAGGAGGGATGGCTGCCAACTCCATGGGCGCCGACCAACAGTGGTGGAGCAGGTGGAGGAGGAGCAAGAGGCGAATCAGAGAGCTAACGAGCCAGGGGGGTTCCGAGGATCTGGGGGCCAGTGTGGAGCTGAGGGCTCTGGCGACCGAGGTTGAGGTGGAGATCCAGAGATCGGCAGTGGAGCTGGAGACAGAGTGCAAATCAGTGAAGTAAACAGTGCATATATAATGATTGTAGTGCAAAAGAGCTTATTCAGTCTGATTAAAGTGTCAAAAATCTCAGAGAGCAGTTTATTTAAACTGACAAAAGAGGTAGTTGAATGAGGTCAGTTAACTGCTGAATGAGGTAGTGAGCCGACCAATGCTGTACAAAGTGTCTGGTGCAGGTCCCAGTATGTTATTGGGGCCTGGGAGGGGGGACTGAGGTTCTGAGTTCAGTGGTTCATGGGGAAAAAGAGGGGAGGGGGGCAAGATCAAGTGGGATTTCAGCCTTCTGACAGTCTGATGAATGAAGCTGTCCTTCAGTCTGCTGGTCATGACCTGATGACAGCAGACTGAAGAAACGGTGTGACGGGTGAGTGGGATCACCTCCGATGCAGAGGGCTTTACGGGTGAGACGGGTTCCGTAAATGTCCTGGAGGGAGGAGAGAGAGAGAGACACCAACAATCTTCTCAGCTGCTCTTACTATGCATTGAAGAGTCTTCCGGCAGGACGCGTTGCAGGCACCATACCACACAGTGATGCAACTAGTCAGGATGCTTTTAATGGTGCCTCTGCAGAAGGTGCACATGATAGGGGCCGGGGCTCTGGCTCTTCTCAGTTTGCGGAGGAAGTAGAGACCTTGCCGTGCTTTCTTGGCCAGTGCTCCGGTGTTGTCTGTCCAGGAGAGGTCCTCTGTGATGTGCACACCCAGGAACTTGGTGCTGCTCACTCTCTCCACAGTCGCACCGTTGATGGTAAAAGGAACACGTTGAGTGTGCACTCTCCTGAAGTCAACAACAATCTCCTTCATCTTCTCCATGTTCAGGGAGAGATTGTTGTCACTACACCACCCGGCCAGGCGGCTCACCTCGCTCCTGTAGTTTGTCTCATCTCTGTTGCTAATGAGGCCCACCACAGTTGTGTCATCTGCAAACTTAAAAGGTTGGAGTTGTGTGACAGTGTGCAGTCGTGTGTCAGGAGAGTGAAGATGAGGGGGCTCAGCACACATCCTTGAGGGGCCCCAGTGTTCAATGTGATGGTGCTGGATGTGTTACTGCCGACCCGTACTGCCTGATGTCTTCCAGTCAGAAAGTCTAACAGCCAGTTGCACAGCAAAGTGTCGAGCCCCAGTTGGACCAGTTTGTTAATGAGCTGTTGAGGGATGATTGTGTTGAATGCTGAACTGAAATCTATGAACAGCATCCTGACGTATAGGTCTTTTTATCTCTAGATGTGTGATTGCTGAGTGGAGGGTAGTAGCGATGGCATCATTGGTCGAGTGGCTGGACCGATATACAATCTGGAAGGGGTCTGGGGGGTGGATGGCAGATTTGATTCTCTTCTTAAGAATAGGGCTAAATGCAACTGGAGGTAGTCATTGAAGCAGGATGGAGATGGCTTCTCTGGAACTGGAACGATGGTGGTAACTTTGAAGCATGTGGGGACAACAGCCTGACTTAGTGATATGTTGAAAATGTCTGTGAAGACATCAGTGACTACCACTGCACAGTCTCAGTACACACCCAGGAATGTTGTTAGGACCCGTAGCTTTGCGTGCATTAATCCTGCTGCGAGATCTCCTCATGCTGTCCGGGGACAGCATCATCAACTGGTTGCCGGGAGGAGGTGGTGTCTTCTGTGCAGTGGTGCTATTCTGTGCCTCAAAACGAGCGAAGAAGGCGTTCAGCACGTTCAGTAGGGAGATTGTGCTGTCACAGGTAGGGCTGTCGCGGTTAAGAAATTTTCCCTGCGGTTATTATGGGTGGCTCAATAGCGCGATATGCGGTATTACCGTCGTTTTTTTTTTTTTTACATACCTAATTTATCCTGATTTTGCTGCATACAAAGGTCTATCGTTGAGTTATGTAGCATATATTGTTGCTTTTTTAACTGACAGAGAAACACGTTTTAAAACATTTTTGTTTATTGTTAAATGCCAAACAGCAACAAGAACATGCGTTTTCCAATTCATTTTTTTTTAAAGAAATCAAAGAGTTCTAACATATATTACACGTATTTGCGTGCGACTTTGGACAGCAGCGGAAATCTAGACTGATTATCGCGCCACCACTGGCCCAACAGGACAGTGGATTCGCATTGGAGTCGATGCACTCCTCAAGCAGATAGCGTGTGTGAGCTCATTATCTGCTCACGCTCTCTTGGGTATGGGCACTGACGCGGAGGTTGTCCGGGACTTCAGCAGGTATGCCTGTTACTTTTACGGCTGTATTTTACAGATTTCGCAAAGGCTTCAGCTACTCCTAACTGTCGGCCGGTCTCAGCTGTTCTTTTTGATGTTGCTCCGCGATCTGATGCTTGAGGGGGCAGCTGTGCTGGATGACAGGGGACACTCTAAAACGCTTAACATGGCTTAATGTACTAAGACAGTGATATTAACAGACCAAACTCAATAAAAATCCTACTAATAAAGTATACTATCTATAAAAAAATCAGATGAGCCCTGAATATGAATGCAACTCGTTTAATAACACGTTAAGCCTTTTCCTCCCATAGAAAACCGTTATAAGAAAACGCTTAATGTGGCTTAATGTACTAAGACAGTGATTTTTAAAAACCAAACTCACTAAACATTATACTAATAAAGTAGTATACGATGTACAAAAAACAAAACAAAACAAAAAAACAGATGATCCCTGAATATGAATGCAAGTCGTTTAATAACACATTAAGCCTTATGATGGTTTTCTATGAAAGGAAAAGACTTAACGTGTTATTAAACGCGTTGAATTCATATTCAGGGATCATCTGATTTTTTGAAGATAATATACTTTATTAATATGATGTTTAGTGAGTTTGGTCTGTTAATATCACTGTATTGTATTAAACCACGTTAAGCGTTTTAGAATGTCCCGATGACCTCAAATTAGATGTATTGCCGCGTCACAGGGACCTTTTTTGCAGCACATTTTGCATATTGGCTCATCTATATTCACTGGCTCGTCCTTTTCATTGGGTTGAAAGCCAAAATGTTCCCAAACTGGCGACGTGACATTAGGTTTTGGGACGAGATCGAGTGCCTCCCATCATTTCAGCCGGCCTATTCAAAACAAACGAAGCACCATAAAGCTACAACGGCTCGCGAGATAAATTACAGTCGTAACCATATTGTATCATTAATTTATTTAACATTGAATGCACAGTGACAAATTAAAAAAAAACAATAAGGCCACAGCCTCATAAAGAAAAAAAAAAACCTGAACACTGCGGTTGTCGCGGTTTCTGCAGTTGCTATCTTTCCTCTGCGGTTTGCTTGTCAATAGCGCGGTATTACAATATTGTGGTTATCGCGACAGCCCTAGTCACAGGTCTGCGGTAGGAGCTTGTAGTCCGTAATGGTCTGTATCCCCTTCCACAGGCTCAGAGTGTCTCTGCTGTTGTTGAATCGATGGGCTATCCTCCTGGAGTACTGTCTCTTAGCCTCTCTGATGACGCAGGATAGGTTGGCCCTGGCTGTCCTCAGGCCCAGCTCACCTCCAGCTCTGAAGGCAGCATTCCGTGTCTTCAGGAGTCTGTAGACCTCCCCTGTCATCCACGGATTCTGATTGGCCCGGACAGTGATGGTCTATGTGACTGTTACATTATCAATACACTTGTTGATGTAGGCAGTGACAGTCTCTGAGTCTGTGGTGTTATTGTATGTTGCAGCCTGCTTACACAGAGCTTACACTGTGCGGTCGTGACGTAAGATGTGTGGCTGAGAGAACATTGACAATGTTTCGTTGGTCTTTTCATACTGTAAATGTCAGTATTAGTTGGTCAAGTAATGTCAGTGACAGTTACTATTAGGTGAGGTGTATCTCTGCCATAAACAGAATGACACATGATATGGTTTAAGAAACCTTATTATCTTAAAATTACCTTAAGTAATTTCATCAGTAAATTATTTCAATATCATGCCATGATACATTTATCTGCAGTCCCCTGGTGTGCAAGCCAAAGGCAAGAAGAGGTCACATGATGAAGAGGTCATGTGATCGCAAAGCGATAGACAAGTGTACAGTGTCTAATACCAGACTGTAGGATAATCTAACAACCATTTAGTATTGACAGTCCCGCTTGCTCACTAGCTGAGAAGCACCACAATATCATATCGGACATGGGGAGTGTCTTTCTGTACTCGTTTTCTCAAGTTCAGGACACCAGTCAGTGAATCTTATCACCATGCAGTAGGGATGTAAAATATTGTTTATTTCCATAATCAATTGTCATTTAAATTAACGATCAATTAATCGTTAACCATAATCCTAAAAAAAGTCTATTGCAGGCACGTAGTCACCAGCATGACAGGATGTGCAAAAGCCGCACACATTTTAACAATTTATTTAAATCCACTTAAAAGAAGTAACTTACAAGGACATAAATATTATAGATGCAGCTAAACACATGTACAAGATCATGGACCAGTGACATACAGCAGGTCTTATAATATTAAGCATAACACTCAGTTCATATGGGTATAAATAACAGCATCTCCTCCATATATGACAGCTGCCTATAATAGCAGACAGTGTACAGTACTTTGCCAAGCGTTTAGCCCTCGTTTTGGGCATCCCAAGCGGTTGAACCCCTCTTACAACCAACCTGTGTGTGTGTCCTAAGCTACCAAATTTAAAACCAGGAATCAGACTCGATAACCTATTTCTGAAATGGTATTTAGGAGTGATTGATATTTAATGATTTTAGTCATGAAAGCTTCCTCCATACTAGAGTCAAAGGTGCATGCAACTTCCAAAACAAACGCCTCTCTAAACTCCTCATTAATCACAATGACATCTGGTGTGTTAGCAGACATATGAGAAAAGATTTCAGAGTTACTGTTCAGATACTGAAACATGGATGAATTTACACAAGAATGTGTGAATATTCTTACTAAAGATGGTAAATAGTTTGATATTTCTTTCACTGTCAAGTCCACTGTTCTGCCGTGGCATGCTGTGTACTTTCCCTTGTAAGTATAACAGCCGTTGACAGAATATGTGGCAGTGTTTCTGTAATCTGTTCTGTAGTGTGATGCAGACAGTAAGGAACCTGAGCTGTAGGAAACCAGATAGAAAGGATAAGTCTAGTTGGAAGAACTTGTAATCTGGTTTTTACTGTGAAAATAACAATCTCCTCGCTGAGTGCAGTATTCTTGAGAAATGAGTGCAGTATTCTTGAGAAATAAGTGAGAAACAGAGTGATCAGCCGAGGGAAGACAAGCGAGTTTTCCCATAAGGTTCAGTCCAGTCCGGTGTAGTTTTTGGTGATACTGATGTAAATCCATGAGAGTTTGCTGGGCACCTATAGATGTTAGCAGGGGGCTAGATCCCCCGAACGCAGCTGTTGCTCTGACATAGATTAGGGGGTCAGTGATGATATCCTCTGAGACCCTCACCATCACAGAGTCAGACCGAGCCCACTCCAGAGATACTCCAGTTCTTACACAGAGGTCATTCAGATCTGGCCAGTCTGACCAGACAACAAAACCAGCAGAGTGAGTGTCCAGTTTCCCGCTGGGTTTTCTTTTGAAGCCAAGGAAGTGGGGCTCTAAGTCCATGGCTAATGGCACCCTGCGTCTCCTGAGGTCCAGGAACAGAGAGGATCGAGCCAACTCCCTAACGTCTCTGTCATCATTGTTCAGCATGTTCAGAAGGTGGGAAATCTGCATGCTGCTATAAACCCATATCACATTCGGCACCCCCAACTCTCCTTCCCATTGGGGATGAAAAATAATGTCACAAGTGCTGTGTGTATTCAGTCCGAACCACTTTCGCACTAAGCTCACTCTTTTGTTATTCATTTGGCTAAGGACTTTCTGCTGGATATAAAAGTTGGAGAACAGATGTTGTACTTTAGACAGTGCCACCTGTCTAACAGCCTCCAGCTTCATGGTCAGTGGCAGTGGGCATTTATCAACCAGGTCCAACCTGAATGTGAACTCAAACAAGATGATGTTTACTTGCTCTTTCCATTCTCCTGCTATATTAATTTTATGGCCAAGGTAAGTGTATGTCTCATTAAGAGAATATACACGAATAGGTTTTGTTGCTACTGTAAACACTGGACATCTATCAGATTTCGAGCGGTACCACCTGTTCCCTGCACTCCTCTCATACAAAACAGCACATTTTGAGTCCTTAATCTCCAGGCCTGACCATTTCAGAAAATAATCTGTTCTGGCTAGCCTGTTTTTAATTATGCTCTCTTCTATGGAGGCAATCTGGACATCGTCTGCATAGCCCTGTACTGGGATCGGGGACATCACATCAGGTGGGGCACACTGACACATCCACATTAACCACTGGTTGATGGCAATTATGAAGTTAACTGCACTCCAAGGGCATCCAGTTTTAATGCCTGAAGTGAAGAAATCTGAAGTGGTGTTGGGCGAGTGAGCTGTTCTCCACAAATTACTTCGATAAATGAGCCTCTATGTACATCTTTCACTATATCAATGAACAGCCAAGGCAGCTGTTTTTCCTCCAGTGATCTGATCATGACTTCATGAGATAAAGTTCCAAATGCATTGTTAAAGTCTAGGAAGACTGAGTACAGTCTGCAGGACTCATGCTTAAAGTCATCTATCCCTGTTTTAAGGCAAAATACATGTTCATTCATACCTTGCCTTTTGATGTATACCTTCTGCTTGGTGAATAAGATATCAGCCTCCATTAGCCAAGGAAGAACTCTGGACAGTATCGATGGATCATCAGGGATGTTGTCTTTTTTTGGAATACGATGAATTATTGCACCTTTCCATGAATCTAGCGCTCTCTTAATTTCCAAACATACATTAAAAACTGTTGTCAAAATCTGACATGATTGCATTGTTTTAAAGGACTCCTGTCATGCCGTCTTTACCACTTGCTTTGTTATTTGGAAGGTTATTCACACAGTTTCTACCTCTTTATATGTAAAATGCGTTGTTTCAGGAAAAATAGTTGGCTTGGTGGTGGCACGTTCATATACCATGGTGGGAGAGGATGACTCGTTAGGCTCCTGATTTAAGCATTTATCATCATAATAAGTTAGAATAACTGTAATGTCACTTGGACAGGAAGGAGGGTCAGGGTATTCACTGTTGTTTAAGATGATTTGGATCGCTTTAGATTTTTTATGCTGCCACAAATATGCAAGTTTGTTCCTGCTCACCTTTTTGTCCCGCTGGCCACAAGTCGCTCGTGTCCGCAGAGACGGCAGCACAGTGTCCCACAGATAGCGCAGCTGTTCGAGGAGCCAGTCAACTATTAGAGCCGATGTTAAATCTTCAGGATATGTTTTTATCGCTGGGAACTTCCTCCGAACTCTCGCCACATATTTCAGGAGTTGTAATCCAAACGTCTTACCGTTGTGGCTTTCGGCTATAAAAACTCAGTTTCTGAAGAATATCCCATTTAGCAGTGCAGCTAGTGTTATCCACTTTCCTGAATCACCAGAGGAAACAAAGTTCTTCTCATGCTGGCGTTTGAAGTTCAGACAATCTCTATAGATTTTTTCATGAGACTGAAAAGCCGTCCACTGATGCTCAGACAGCGGACAAACATACTGCTGGAAAACTGTAAGCTCTTCTCCTGGTAGATGGGATTCATGGGAGGAAACGGGTATTATCAGTGGCTGTTTGTAAATTCTCCCGGTGAGAAATGCTTGTTTGTATGCAAGCTTGATTGTTGCAGTCAACACATAGTCCATAACAGTTGCCAAAGCATCTTATCTTATGAATTTTGAACAAATCTTTACGAGCATGCTATTCAAAATCTTGCCATGCCACAGAGTACCACTCACATATTTTTTTATTAAGTTACATTATATTTTTTTGTAGTACAGCTCACACCTTTTCTTTCCATTTGCACTATTTTTTTCCAAACACCAAACATTAATTGATGACTGCATGGTAGGTATGTCAACGATTAATCGAAGATCGATTAATTGTCTATAAGAGATGCAATCGATTAGGCCTGTTGATGGTCGGTTAACCGATTTAATGTTGTGCTGCGTGAAGCACTTATTGCATTAACAATGGCAATTACAACGGGTCTGGTTATTTAGATTTTCTGAGTAGCATTTTGGCATTCACCTGCGAGTGGCCTACAACCGTCACTCACAGCCGCTCGCACGTGTTTTGCGCATGAGCTGCACGCAGCCCAACATTAAATCGGTTAACCGACCATCAACAGGCCTAATCGATTGCATCTCTTATAGACAATTAATCGATCTTCGATTAATCGTTGACATACCTACCATGCAGTCATCAATTAATGTTTGGTGTTTGGAAAAAAATAGTGCAAATGGAAAGAAAAGGTGTGAGCTGTACTACAAAAAAATATAATGTAACTTAATAAAAAAATATGTGAGTGGTACTCTGTGGCATGGCAAGATTTTGAATAGCATGCTCGTAAAGATTTGTTCAAAATTCATCAGTCCCATTATTGAAAATATTGTGTCTTAAATGTAACTCGCAGTATTAACTATTAACTGTTATTAAACTGTTATTAAATCAGTATCACATTTGCAGTCGTGCGGATTTAAGAAAAAATATTCCCCAAATTATACTGAAATTTAGGGTCATTATATACTGTATTTACTGATAGCCCATCATGCTTCGTGGGCTCATATATTGTATTTACAGCATATACTGTATTAGTGGTTAGCTGCCCAAACTAATACATTTTGCTCTTGAAATAATGTTTCTAAATTTATTTTAGTTTTAAATATGTTTTTAGTATATGATAATAACTTTCTTTGAAATGTGCTTTTCTGCTGTTTGTATTTCCATTCTTGCATAGTTCAGTAACTTTGTCTCTTTTGCATGCTTTTTCAGCCAGTACTTCCATGAGATAGTTCTGAATGAGATTCGTAAAGCACGTGAGCTTTACAATGGAGTAGAGCTAGCGGCTGAACTCAGACGGATCCAGCGGCGGTTTGACAGCGTTGAGTGTCTTTCAGCTGATGTCGTCATCAACCTCCTTCTGTCATACAGAGATATCCAGGTGACTGCTTTACATAAACTTTTGGTTGTTATTCATAGTGACTGCAAAATATTTGTCATTTTAATCATCAAAATTCTGTTTAGCTGTAAAGGTTTTCTTTTGGTGGTGAAACAAGTAAAGGGAGAATGTTATTGAGGTCACACTTTAACAGGATGTTCCAGATTCAAGACAATTTTGTAATTCTGTTTTCTCACTTCACCTGAATGCTCTTTCTTACATGCAGTTTCATTCCTACACATTTTTTTATTTTTTTTTCTCAATTTGTATAACGAACCAAAATCGCGTGTTCAGTAATGCTCTAACAATGGAAGTCTATAGGGCAAAACATTGTGCTGCGATGAACAACTTATAACTGCTGTTATTTAAATATAATAATTACATTTAAATATAACAATTATTACATTATGAGAAATGTATTACGTTATAAACTGACCATAAATTAGCACTAATGTAAATATGGACAGAGTTTTCCAAATATGTTATTATTACAGGTTAAAAATAGGGTGTTTTTGTTTTTTTGTTTTTGTGAGTGTGATTAGCTCCCTAAACTAGGCATGACATGATAAACTGCTTTCTGTATGGATTTAATATGGAATTTAATACAGGAACAGTTGGCAACTATACTTTGCATGTTTTAAACACTTAGATTATGTCCTTACTTTGGTCATGCATTAAATGCACATCCTTGAAAGAGTGCATTTTTCTGACATATTTACTATAAAGTCTGTTTGAACTGGAAGTTGCTGCCGACTGGATTTCAGTGTGGTGGCGTATTTCCAACTTAAAATTTTGATGTTCCATGACAGCATGACCCTCTGGGACCAGCTACGTGCCCAGTGCTTCCCCCAGCCAGGATTGCCAGATTTTTCGACAAAAAAAACACCCAATCTCGTTTCGAGCTGTCCCCCGTTAAAATCCGCTTTCCAGGAGTAAAATACACATTTTTGGCGGGGCTCTCCTGGTAAAATTCACATTCCAGGGGCTAAATATCACATCACTGAGGTCGCTTCAACCAGCAGACATGAAAAACAACCCGCGGCAACATTGTTAAAGTAGCCCAATTTGGCAACACTGCATCCATCGTTTAGTTTGCAATTTCCAAGCCGCTGTCACCGGCGCTTTTACACCAGATCTTGTTGCCGATCTGCCTTTTTCAAGGCACACTTTTGCAAACAAAGAGGAACAACTGAAGGATAAACAACTTAACCTGAATTACCTAACATTGGTTTTGTGCACCATTTCAAAGATAAATTGCATCTACGAGTGGCTAACAGCTAGCACCGAGCACAACAAGATATTTGGCCATGTTTATTTTTTTTTATACGAGTAAAGGGACATGGAATGAGAGACGCACAGACTTTATTTACAAGTGACAGATGAGTGCTTTATTATTTGACGAGTATTGATTCATGCATATTATGGAGGTGTATGTGATGGTTGATAATACTGTAGCTGGTGTGTGGATGTCCAGCATTTGTACAGTTCTGTTGCTGTGGGCGTGACATCATTTTAGAGTGACGTGAATGTTCATAGTGAATCATGTATTTGTGGATTACTTTTACTGACGCATGTGGGAAAATTTACTCCAAATTTAACCCACCCCCATCTAGTCTACCGTTGAAATTGTTGATCAGCTGTCATTGTCATTGAGAGCCTGTGTGGCATGATATGAGAATTATTTGCATATGGCATATTAGCTGTTACAGATGTTTACAGACTGTTTACAGTTGCTTACTGAAGGCCCTGAGTGAAACCCCACGGTACGCTACTGAGTACAACTAACAATCACGCATAATTTCTGTGCCTATAAGTTGTTTTAACCAGGGAAATAATCAGTATAACAGCCTGTGAAGAATGTGTCAGGAAGATAAAACCATCTAATCATATCGCCAAACTTATAAATACATTAGGCCTATTCATTTGTGTGCAAACCCGATTCCAAAAAAAGTTAAAAACAGAATGCAATGATGTGGAAGTTTTAAATTTCAATATTTTATTCAGAATACAACATAGATGACATATCTAATGTTTAAACTGAGAAAAAGTTGATTTTAAATTTCATGGCATCAACACATCTCAAAAAAGTTGGGACAAGGCCATGTTTACCACTATGTGGCCTCCTCTCTTCTTTTTATAACAGTCTGCAAACGTCTGGGGACTGAGCAGATTTTGTAGTTGCTCAAGTTTAGGAATCGGAATATTGTCACATTCTTGTCTAATACAGGCTTCTAGTTGCTCAACTATCTTAGGTCTTCTTTGTTGCATCTTCCTCTTTATGATGCGGCAAATTTTTTTCTATGGGTGTGTAAGATCTGGACTGCAGGCTGGCCATTTCAGTACCCGGATCCTTCTTCTACGCAGTCTTGATGTTGTAACTGATGCAGTATGTGGTCTGGCATTGTCATGTTGGAAAATGCAAGGTCTTCCCTGAAAGAGACGACGTCTGGATGGTAGCATATGTTGTTCTAGAACTTGGATATACCTTTCAGCACTGATGGTGCCTTTCCAGAAGTATTAGCTGCCCATGCCACACGCACTCATGCAACCCCATACATTTACATTACATTTACATTTATTAATTTAGCAGACACTTTTATCCAAAGCGACTTACAGATGAGGACAGTGGAAGCAATCAAAAACAACAAAAAGAGCAATGATATATAAGTGCTATAACAAGTCTCAGTTAGGTTAACACAGTACACGTAGCATGGGATTTTAAATAATATAATAAATATAAAGAAAAGAGATACAATAAAAAAAGAATAGAGCAAGCTAGTGTTAGAGATCTTTACACATACACACACACACACACACACACACACACATACAATTGCATAATAAATGAAAAGAAAATAGAATACAAAAAGATTAGAAAGGTAGTTGGATTTTTTTTTTTTTAAGAATAGAATTAGAATAGTGAGTGTTAAAGTTAGAGGGTCAAATAAAGATGGAAGAGATGTGTTTTAAGCTGATTCTTGAAGATGGTTAAGGACTCAACTGTCCGGATTGAGTTGGGCAGGTCATTCCACCAGGAGGGAACATTTAATTTAAAAGTCCGTAAAAGTGACTTTGTGCTTCTTTGGGATGGCACAATCATGGATGTTCACTTGCAGAACGCAAGCTTCTAGAGGGCACATAAGTCTGAAGTAACAAATTTAGGTAAATGGGTGCAGAGCCAGAGGTAGTTTTGTAGGCGAACATCAATGCCTTGAATTTTATGGGAGCAGCTATTGGAAACCAAGTGCAAAATGATAAACAAAGGTGTGACGTGTATTCTTTTTGGCTCATTAAAAATTAATCTTGCTGCCGCGTTCTGAATTAATTGTAAAGGTTTAATAGAACTGGCTGGAAGACCTGCCAAGAGGGCATTGCAATAGTCCACCCTGGACAGAACAAGAGCTTGAACAAGGAGTTGTGCAGCATGTTCCGAAAGAAAGGGCTTGATCTTCTTGATGTTGAATAAAGCAAATCTGCAGAATCGGACAGTTTTAGCAATGTGGTCTGAGAAAGTCAGCTGATCATCAATCATAACTCCAAGGCTTCTAGCTGTTTTTGAAGGAGTAATGGTTGATGTGCCTAACTTGATGGTGAAATTGTGATGAAACGATGGGTTTGCTGGAATCACAAGCAGTTCTGTCTTGGCAAAGTTGAGTTGAAGGTGATGGTCCAACATCAAGGAATAAATTTCTGTTAGAAATGCTGAGATGTGAATAGCTACCGTCAGATCATCAGGATGGAATGAGAGGTAGAGTTGAGTGTCATCAGCATAGCAGTGGTATGAAAAGCCATGTTTCTGAATGACAGAACCTAATGATGCCATGTAGACAGTGAAGATAAGTGGTCCAAGAAATGAGCCCTGAGGCACCCCAGTAGTTAGATATTGTGACTTGGACACCTCAACTCTCCAATATACTTTGAAGGACCTATCTGATAGGTAAGACTCAAACCATTGAAGTGTGGTTCCTGAGATGACTTTTGCCAGTAGGGTTGATAGGAGGATCTGGTGGTTAACCGTGTCAAAAGCAGCGGACAGATCAAGCAGGATAAGTACTGAAGATTTGGATTCTGCTCTTGCCAGTCTCAGAGCTTCAACAACTGAGAGCAAGGCCGTCTCAGTTGAATGTCCACTTCTGAAGCCAGATTGGTTGCTGTCAAGGAGGTTGTTGTGTGTGAGAAATGTAGAGACCTGGTTGAACACAGCTCGTTCAAGTGTTTTTGCAATGAAAGGAAGAAGGGAAACTGGTCTGTAGTTCTCTAAAAGAGAAGGATCGAGGTTGGGTTTCTTAAGTAGTGGAGTTATACGTGCTTGTCTAAATGATGAGGGAAAAACACCAGTTTGAAGGGATGTGTTGATGATGTGAGTGA
This sequence comes from Carassius carassius, assembly GCF_963082965.1. Taxonomy (NCBI): domain Eukaryota; kingdom Metazoa; phylum Chordata; class Actinopteri; order Cypriniformes; family Cyprinidae; genus Carassius; species Carassius carassius. The sequence goes on from NC_081772.1 coordinate 30,608,626, forward strand.
GTGCAGGTACAACTGCAGGAAAATTGGCTTGAAGGAGATGAGATGGAATAGGATCAAGCGGGCAAGTAGTAGGGTGATTAGAAAGGATGAGTTTTGAGACTTCTGCCTCAGAGAGTGAAGAGAAGGATGTAAATGAGTGTAAGTTTTCTGGTGATATGAGCTTGACTGATTGTGGTGTAGAAAATTGTGCACTAATGTGTTTAATTTTATTAATGAAAAACGTTGCAAAGTCATCAGAGATGCAGGCTTATGAACTGAGCGCTGATAACAACTTGGGTTGTCCTTGTCCTCTTTAGTCCGGATGACATGGCGTCCCAGTTTTCCAAAAAGTACTTCAAATTTTGTTTCATCTGACCACAGAACAGTTTTCCACTTTGCCACAGTCCATTTTAAATGAGCCTTGGCCCAGAGAAAACGCCTGTGCTGCTGGATCATGTTTAGATATGGCTTCTTTTTTGACCTATAGAGTTTTTGCCGGCAACGGCGAATGGCACAGTGGATTGTGTTTACCGACAATGTTTTCTGGAAGTATTTCTTAGCCAATGTTGTGATTTCCATTACAGTAGCATTCCTGTATGTGATGCAGTGCCGTCTAAGGGCTTGAAGATCATGGGCATCCAGTAAGGTTTTCCGGCCTTGACCCTTACTCAAAGAGATTGTTCCAGATTCTCTGAATCTTTGGATGATATTATGCACTGTAGATGATGATAACTTCAAACTCTTTTGCAATTTTTCTCTGAGGAACTCCTTTCTGATATTGCTCCACTATTTTTCGCTGCAGCATTGGGGGATTTGTTGATCCTCTGCCCATCTTGACTTCTGAGAGACTGCCACTTTGAGAGGCTCTTTTTATACCCAATCATGTTGCCAATTGACCTAATAAGTTGCAAATTGGTCCTCCAGCTGTTCCTTATGTACATTTAACTTTTCTGGTCTCTTATTGCTACCTGTCCCAACTTTTTTGGAATGTGTAGCTCTCATGAAATCAGTAAGAACGACTTTATTCTCTTCACTCCTCAACCGCCAAACATCAAAAGCTTAAATTTCTAATGTCAAAATACTTTGAGCAGGCTATGAATAACCCCAAAAGACTGAGTGTTTCTGTAGCAATATAATGATATTTTTAATTTATAGTAATATGCAAGTTAATGTAAAGTGCAATTTATTTTTTCTCAAAACTTCATCATTAATGATAAAATATTTGGTTTCCTGTCTTTTAGAAATATTCCAGTAAATGCTTCTGATATGGATTAGAAGTGAAAAGGGTGAGACAATTATGCCCTAGAATGAGAATTTGGAGATAAAAGCAGGAGAACAGACCGCAACTGCACAGTGTCTGTTGTCTTTTTCATAGTAATACATCAAAATACAACGAAAAAATAAAATAATCAGAAGGAACAGAACAAAGCTAGTGGACTGAAAAGAGATTTTGTCAAAGATTTTCATGATACCAAGGTCACATTAAAATGCTAAGCGTAATTTGATTTTCCTGATGTTTAAAAATAGAGCATGACTGAATACATACAGCTCCCGGACAGATAAGGTTTATTGGCAGCACAACCTTATTATTTGAATATGATTTGTTTCAGGAGTTTGGGTGAAAGTTCACCTATAATATAAAACACAGTAGACTCGCTTGGAAAAAGGTGGATAGATGAGGGGAGAAAACATCTGGGTTGCAGAGCAGCTGGTAAACATGTGCTTTCTTAACAATAACTGAAACATATACAAAATCCAGGACAAGGGCTTTCAAGTGTGGTGAACTACTGGTAGAAAGGTCCATGTACACACATGGCCAGCATGTTCTTCTGTCTGGATCTCCCTTATTCCATCTCCCAGCAGTAGTGTTTTTTTTTTTTGCTTTCTCACCTCACTGCAAAAGTGATAACACCTGCTAGTTCTCATTAAGCATTCCTTTACCAGCAGGGTCTCTCTCCAGCAGCTCTCTCTCTGCCACAACGTGTTAACAATAGACTAGTGTGATAAAGTTATTTACTTTGTACGAATGTACATGTTATATTTCAACACCTGTCATGACCATGTAAAGATGGTTCACCTTGTAAATGATGCTTAACATGTGCAAACATATGTCAATAAAACACTGTTTACCCTCAGGAAATGCATCAGTAACACATAAGTGAAGTGACATACAGCCAACTTTGGTGACCCATACTCAGAATTCATGCTCTGCATTTAACCAATCCAAATTGCACATACACAGCAGTGAACACCCTTACATGCACCCGGAGCAGTGGGCAGCCATTTATGCTGCAGCGCCCAGGGAGCAGTTGTGAACCCTTGCTCAAGGGCACCTCAGTCATGGAATTGAAGGCGGAGAGAGCTCTGTACATTCACTCCCTCCACCTACAATCCCTGCTGGTGTGAGACTCAAACTCACAGCCTTTGGATTATGAGTCCAAATCTCTAACCATTAGGCCACAACTTCCCTAAATAACCTGAGGTCTCAAACTGAGTAGTCCCACACCTTAAAATAATTTGTGTTCTAAAAAGCTGATGCTTTAAACAAAACACAAGATGCTCATTTCTGCTTTTTTTTCTACTTCTGGAATGTCTTGCCCCCAATACTTCCACTATTAGTGTATTAGGTTTTTTTTTTTTTCAAACTGAGGAATGAGTAGCAATTATTTTCTTTAGTAATCAACAACATGCTATGGAATACGCTTAACCTGTATTGAACCTGGAATTTCTTATTAGTCCATGAACGTGATAGCTAAGTTCCATTTCCAAAAATGTTAGCATGATTTGCTCTGATTAAAGTAGCCCATTAAATATTATAAATGGCTAATAATGTTAGTTTTGGCATTTGCACTTTGTAACAACAAAGAAAAATAGTTCCCAAGGAAAGAATAAGCTCCTCTACCTATAGATGTCCTCTGGATACATCAAGGTGAGGTGTAGAGCTTGAGTTTGATAATAATTTTAATAATAATAAAAGTTAATAATTTTAATGTCAAAATCATATTGTTTTAGTATTTAGAAGTTAGACTTATTTGGGCGATTCAGTTTGTTTAAAAAAAATCAATCATTCTTGTTTCAACTTCATTGGTTCTTTTATTTCATACTGTCATTATTTAGATTGTAATAATTGGACACAAACAAAAGACTGACTCACAAATTGCTCAGTCTAATTTTCTAACATAAATGGATACAAAGGACTATTCATTTATGAATCAGACATTATTGCTTTCAATTACTTACATTAAATTATCATTCATTACTTTTAATGAATGATCTTATGGACTGCGTTGTGATAATTTTAGAGTAGTGTAGTACACTGAACTTTATTTCAAAGCTTCAAAGTGAAAGAAAGCTTGTCAAAGGTCTAATTAATTTTATTTTTATGGTTATTGATATAATGTGCAGTCAGTTCAAACTCTAGCTCTCATTTAAAGAGGTTGTTATGAATATTTTAGTGCTTTTATATGAATAAAGAATGAAGCAAATACATTTTACATTCAAGAAGCATTGTGTTTGAACATTATTACTATTATTATTATTATTTACCAAAGGATTAGAATGCAGAAATACTGTAGAAATACAGTATTAAAACAACAACAACAACTGAATGTACTTTTACGGCAGAATCATCCATAAAGATTTTCCTTTTATATCATTAAAAAAAAAAAAAAAATGTATGGGTTGTAAATATGAGCGTAATATAATACAGCAGGCTTGTGTTTAGAGGTGGGAATCATACAGGAATCCTCACATTTTATAATATTGTATAATATATATTTCCTGTTAATGGTTTCTTTTTTGTTTTGTGGTTATCTGTTTGTAGGATTATGAATCCATTGTGAAGTTAGTTGAAACACTGGAAAAGCTGCTGACCTTTGACCCAGTGGCTCATCCTCACATAAAGTTCCACTACGCCTTTGCCCTCAACAGGTGACACTGAACAGCTTACTGTGTCTTAAATAATATTCAGAATGTCTGATGTTTAATATACTATGATAAAAAGTTGATAAAAAATATTTGTTTGGCTTTTATGCTCCCTAGAGTGCAATTATTTGATGTAAATTACAGTAAGACCAGTAACATTGTGAAATATTTTTACAGTAAAAAATAGCTGATTTCTATGGAATATATTGTAAAATGCATTCCATTCTTCAGTGTCTCACATGATCCTTCTGAAATCATTCAAAGGAACAACTGTCTGTCTGTCACTTCTGATCAATTGAATGTGTCCTTGCTGAATAAAAGTTTTTATTTATAATAAAAAAAAAAAAACTTTTGAACAATAGTGTATACAGAAGTGTAACAAGAGATTTTAATGCAAACTGAACTACTTAGAAGTCCTGGTTAGGACATTACTATAAGAAAGCTATATGAGCAAAATCTGGTGTGATTTGAATCTTAAAATCTATTGATAAGAAATGTGATGTAAACAGTCCTGTCCCAAACTCAATCATTGGTTCAGTCAGTTTTGCTGTATCGGCTAATCCAACAAACAGCACTGGGTCATAGTGTTTACATGTTTTAAAGAAAGTAACCTATAAAAGACTTGCATATAGTTGTTTGACTGCATATAAAACTATTAAACTTGCATACATCTAATATGTATTTCAAGAATACTGTTTTTGGTATATTTCTGATTTTCACAGTCTCTTTCTGGTCCTTCTCTGCAGGAGAAAGCTACCAGGAGACAGACAGAAGGCTCTGGACATTATGTTGCCATTGGTGAACTCAGACGAGCAGGTGGCATCTGATATTTATTGCCTGGTAGGCCGAATCTATAAGGATATGTTCCTGGACTCTCATTTCACCGACACAGATAGCAGGGATCAAGGCATACACTGGTGAGGACTTTAGGGTAAATCTCACGAAAACGTTCAGGTCAAATTTCACTCAAAAATCTAAATTATATTTGTTAAACAAAACATTAAGTCTATCTGTAGGACCATTAAATTTTTTTACAATGTGACATTTTTGACAGCTTTTGTGAGATTCACAAATACAGTTGCCATTGTAACCAGTAAAGTGGCATTGTGCTGTCTCTATCTCCATCTACAGGTTTAAAAAAGGTTTTGAATCAGAGCCCACGCTGCACTCTGGTATAAACTATGCAGTGTTGCTATTGGCTGAAGGACATTAGTTTGACTCCTCCTTTGAGCTGCGTAAAGTAGGTGTGTTTGACAGTTTGGATAATGTTGGGTTGAGCCTCATCCATTCAACCACTCCTATAATAGTGGTGGGGCAACCGTTATTTATTTATTTATTTGAACAACTTTTTTTTTACTGTCTGGTGTCAAAAGAAAAGTGACATGATAGTTTTTTAATTGAAATGTGACATTATACACTCACCTAAAGGATTATCAGGAACTCCTGTTCAATTTCTGATTAATGCAATTATCTAATCAACCAATCACATGGCAGTTGCTTCAATGCATTTAGGGGTGTGGTCCTGGTCAAGACAATCTCCTGAACTCCAAACTGAATGTCAGAATGGGAAAGAAAGGTGATTTAAGCAATTTTGAGTGTAGCATGGTTGTTGGTGCCAGACGAGCCGGTCTGAGTATTTCACAATCTGCTCAGTTACTGGGATTTTCAGGCACAACCATTTCTAGGGTTTACAAAGAATGGTGTGGAAAGGGAAAAACATCCAGTATGCGGCAGTCCTGTGGGCGAAAATGCCTTTTTGATACTAGAGGTCAGAGGAGAATGGGCCGACTGATTCAAGCTGATAGAAGAGCAACTTTGACTGAAATAACCACTCGTTACAACCGAGGTATGCAGAAAAGCATTTGTGAAGCCACAACATGCACAACCTTGAGGCGGATGGGCTACAACAACAGAAGACCCCACCGGGTACCACTCATCTCCACTACAAATAGGAAAAAGAGGCTAAATTTGCACGGGCTCAACAAAATTGGACAGTTGAAGACTGTAAAAATGTTGCCTGGTCTGATGAGTCTCGATTTCTGTTGAGACATTCAGATGTAGAGTCAGAATTTGGCATAAACAGAATGAGAACATGGATCCATCATGCCTTGTTACCACTGTGCAGGCTGCTGGTGGTGGTGTAATGGTGTGGGGGATGTTTTCTTGGCACACTTTAGGCCCCTTAGCGCCAATTGGGCATCGTTTAAATGCCACGGCCTTCCTGAGCATTGTTTCTGACCATGTCCATCCCTTTATGACCACCATGTACCCATCCTCTGATGGCTACTTACAGCAGGATAATGCACCATGTCACAAAGCTCGAATCATTTCAAATTGGTTTCTTGAACATGACAATGAGTTCACTTTACTAAAATGGCCCCACAGTCACCAGATCTCAACCCAATAGAGCATCTTTGGGATGTGGTGGAACGGGAGCTTCGTGCCCTGGATGTGCATCCCACAAATCTCCATGAACTGCAGGATGCTATCCTATCAATATGGGCCAACATTTCTAAAGAATGCTTTCAGCACCTTGTTGAATCAATGCCACGTACAATTAAGGCAGTTCTGAAGGCGAAAGGGGGTCAAACACAGTATTAGTATGGTGTTCCTAATAATCCTTTAGGTGAGTGTATAATTTGTCAACATCAACATTTATTTTCTAGTGTCAGAAAGTACTTTCCTTAATATTAAATACTTTCACTACCTGTTTTATTTCAGTAATGTGATGCATTTAAAACAAATGAAATAAAATATTCAGCAACACCAACATTGTTTTAAGATTATTCATTGTTTGGAAGGTGAAAAGTGGGCATTGCATTTCATACATACATATATATATATATATATATATATATATATATATATATATATATATATATGGGCCAACCAATTTGAAATGATTCGAGCTTTGTGACATGGTGCATTATCCTGCTGTAAGTAGCCATCAGAGGATGGGTACATAGTGGTCATAAAGGGATGGACATGGTCAGAAACAATGCTCAGGAAGGCTGTGGCATTTAAACGATGCCCAATTGGTGCTAAGGGGCCTAAAGTGTGCCAAGAAAACATCCCCCACACCATTACACCACCACCAGCAGCCTGCACAGTGGTAACAAGGCATGATGGATCCATGTTCCCATTCTGTTTATGCCAAATTCTGACTCTACCATCTGAATGTCTCAACAGAAATCGAGACTCATCAGACCAGGCAACATTTTTACAGTCTTCAACTGTAAAAATTATATTAGGAGGCATGTTAATATATGGAAGACTTAAGAATTAATATTGATATGTATGATATGTTGGTTACTCTCTCAATGTCTTGTACAGTGTATATATTCTTAAGTCTTCCATATATTAACATGCCTCCTAATATAATATATGCACTTAATCTCTGTGTCTGTGTCTCTTGTAGGTGTGAAGTTGAGCAGTCTCCTGGGGAAGAAGGGCAGTTTGGATAGATTGCAGAGTTACTGGGATGTGGGTTTCTTTCTTGGGGCTAGTATTCTGGCCTGCGACAGCACCCGAGTCATCCAGGCCTCCGAGAAACTCTTCAAAATTAAAGCTCCTGTTTGGTATGTGCACACATTCACATTTCACATGCATCATTGTTTAAAATAATTTGTATATATTAATAATAAATTATTTATAATAGTAAAAAAAAAAAAAACGCTATTAATTAATAGTATTTGCTAAGACATTACTATCAATGTTACTACTGCTCATACTTTGAGTTTGAACAAAAACGGTGTTGGGAATTTTTAAATTGTGATTTCCAGTAAGTAATGAAAAAAGTCAAGGAAATAAACTAAATATGGTGAATATCATCTCTTGCCCAGGGCACTGTTAGTCGCATTGTACCCTGCCGATAGATTTTCCTAGTTGCTCATCTCTAAAAGAATTGCTTCTTGTGATTGCAATCTTTATAAAATAATTTAAAATTATCCAGTAATAACAAAAAACTAGAAGAATCATCATGGAAATGTAATAGAAAGATCATTAATTGTTCAAGAAAGTGTGGGAGGCATCCCCAGTTCCACATTTTATTAATGCAGCTTGTGGTTGAGACTTTTCTTAAAACATATTTTTTATTAATTTTTTTGTTTTTGTTTTTCTGGCAAATGAATAAATGGGCAGGTATGCAAGTAAACGTAACATTGACTAGGAGAATTATAGGACAAATTCTAAGCCATATCTAGAGACAATATACAAACTTTGGGGTGGATTTCTTTGACTGGTAAGCAAACTTCCAACAAGCATTATAGTAATGAATTTTGAAGAGGCAAGTGCTTCAGAAAATGTAAGAATTTAGTTGTCTGTTAAAAGCTTGTCATACTTGTAGTATTTTAGAGTAGGCTATTGTTCATTCATTAAAGTATTTGTGTTTCAGGTATTTACGGTCGCTGGTTGAGACCATCCTCATCTATAAGCACTTTACAAAACCAACCACTGATCCACAGGCCCCTAAACAAGAGCTTGTGGACTTCTGGATGGACTTCATGGTGGAAGCTACCAAAAAGGATGTGACATCTGTCCGTTTTCCTGTATGAACCCTCTGTTACACTACATTGCCACATTACAACAGGTTCTGTGAGAAAGCCATTTAAGACACGAAAGTGGCATTCACATTAAAATGCACTCTGTTTGCATGCATAAAACCCTGGAATGCACTTTTTTTCGAATGTGTATTTAAACATAGTCACTCAAACATTGGCATTTTTTTTTTCTGCTAGTAAGAGTATTGAGTTGTAGATGATACATTAAGATTATTGGGCATTAATGGCATGTAAATCATTGACTACTGTCAGAATTAATTTAGCTTGTTTTGGTGCAGGTATTGATACTGGAGCCCAATAAGGTCCACCAGCCATCTTACCTCTCAATCAACAATGATGTGGAAGAGAATACGCTATCCATCTGGCACGTGACCCCTGACGACAGAGTAATAAATAACTTACTATTTATCCATTCGTTCTTAAATGCAGATGTTCCTTTTTGGATTTGTTGACTTTTTAATTCTCTAAATCCATACAAATCTGATCATTACCGTATTAAGTGCTGCATATTTCTAAGTAAAAACATGGAACTGATCCAAACTATACAGGATTTATTTTGAGATTATATACGTTTCTTCAGTATGGACATAATATATTCATTTTATGTGAGGTCTTAAAACTTGGCAGATACTCTGTATCTAGCCCGTTTAGTATACTAATTATTAATATATACTGTTTTTATAACCAACAAAAATACACTCAACTGGGGCTTCTAAATTACGGGCCGGTACAGAAAAGTTTGGGCAGATTCATCTGTTTTAGACCCCTCTCGGCTTTTGTGTGTTCATTTAATAAACATTTTTGGCTAATCTAATAATGCCTACTCAAAGATGTACATAGAACTGTAAACCTAAAACATTTCAGTCCCAGGTTTACATTTGAATTTGAACCGTAAACTTAAAACAGAGTACCATACTCTTGTTACAATTATAACTGTAAACTTATAACATTGTCCCAAAGTTACTTTGCAATGTTAAGTATAAATTCAGCAGAAACCCTTTATTTTAAGTTCCAATTCTCACTAATAACTAGTTGCTTATTAGCATGCATATTACTAGCATATTGGCTGTTTGTTAGTACTTATTATGCACATATTAATGTCTTGTTCTGCATGACCATGTTCTAGATCCCTTAACCCGACCCAATACCTAAACTTAACAACTAGCTCTCTAATTATTAATAACCAACAATTTAGGAGTTTATTGAGGGAGAACTCTTAGTTAATAGTGAATATGTGTTCCCTAATCTAAAGTGTTACCACCAATTTAACATTTCAAACGTGTAAATTTAATATGGCCCAAAATTTTACTATTACTATTATATTTATAAAGTTATACTAAGCTGTGTCCGAAAGTTGTTGAATAAAAGGCGTTAACAGGTTAAAATAGTTCAAGAGGTAGGAAGGCAATGAGATTTTTCTGAGTCCAGTGATTGTGATGCATATAAATGAGTTTTTAACTTTTAATTTTATTTCTAGAGAGAAATTAGCATTGTACTAATGAAATATTATCACCAGCTTTCTTTATATTTTGTTGTACATCATTAGAATATTATGCTGCCTCAGAAACCTGTCCGAAATAAGTTTTGAGAGGCTTTCAAAGTCATTTCCTGACAGGGCAGTGAAGAAGCAAGTCAGCTGCCTAAGATTTTAGACGCACCCTGAATATCAGGCATATTCAACAATTAAAAATATTGTTATCTTACAGACTGCAAATGTTATGATGTTTACTATGCTATCAGTCCTGCTGAACTTTGCATATCTGGATGAAAACAATCTCTGTCTCTCTCTCTCTCTCTCTCTCTCTCTCTCTCCCTCTCTCTCTCTCTCTCT